>NC_053024.1:145475476-145711325 GCF_003073215.2 Triticum urartu | reverse complement strand
GAGTGAACTCAAATTCTTTCTCGGTTTGCAAATCAAGAAAACTAAGGAAGGTACATTTGTCTCTCAAACAAAGTACACCAAGGACTTATTCAAGAAGTTCAATATGCAAGAATGCAAAGGTATGTCTACACCCATGCCTACTAGTGGACATAATGATTTGACCAAAGATGGTGAACCGGTTGATCAAAAGGTTTATCGCTCTATGATTGGTTCATTGTTATACCTATGTGCTTCACGTCCCGATATTATGCTAAGTGTGTGCATGTGTGCACGATATCAAGCTGCTCCTAAAGAATGTCATCTTAAGGCTGTGAAAAGGATAGTGAGATATTTAATCCATACACCAAATTTTGGCATTTGGTATCCTAAGAGGTCTTCTTTTGATCTTGTTGGCTATTCCGACTCGGATTATGCCGGAGACAAGGTTGATAGAAAGTCCACTTCGGGTACTTGTCAATTTCTTGGTAGATCTCTTGTGTCTTGGTCTTCCAAGAAACAAAACTCAGTATCCTTATCCACCGCCGAAGCGGAATACATTGCCGCTGGTTCATGTTGTGCTCAGTTACTTTGGATGACCCAAACTCTTAAAGATTATGGGATTTATGTGAAACATGTTCCACTGCTTTGTGACAATGAAAGTGCTATCAAAATTGGTCATAATCCTGTACAACATTCTCAAACTAAGCATATTGAAGTTCGTCATCATTTCATCCGAGATCATGTTGCTAAGGGTGACATTAATCTTAAGCACGTTCGCACCGATAAGCAATTAGCGGATATATTTACTAAACCTCTTGATGAGAAAGTATTTTGCAGGTTGAGAGGTGAATTGAACCTCATTGATGCTTCGAACTTGGAGTAGAAACTCCATTGGATACATGCAAGAC
Organism: Triticum urartu; assembly: GCF_003073215.2. Taxonomy (NCBI): domain Eukaryota; kingdom Viridiplantae; phylum Streptophyta; class Magnoliopsida; order Poales; family Poaceae; genus Triticum; species Triticum urartu. The sequence continues at coordinate 145,710,438 of NC_053024.1, read as the reverse complement.
ATGAGCTTATGACTAATCCATGATATATCTCTTATGATGACTATCTTATGTCTTGGATATATTTGTACCTTGCATGTTGTCTAACCCATGTAGGTGCTTGGTTGAATCTAATTCCATGATATTGCGACTCACTCACATCTTGAGCAATCTCTACATCACCAAGTCTCTACACAATGGCGGTTGAAGACAAGGAAGCACAAAACCATTCAAACATATCCTTTGATAAATTCTATGTTGAGCTTCATGATTGTCATTTTTGGATACACAAGTGCTCTTCCTTGAAAGAACTAACCCATGTAGGTAGATGAACTCAAAATCCAAGTGGTACTCTCAACTCTTGATGAGCTACGTCAACCTTGAGCACCCACACAAGCTCAACTACATGAGCAAGAACCACACCACCACCCAAGGTATGTTATTCCATCTTAGAGAAGCTTTACTCCAAGACATGAGTCAAAGCAACTCAACAAGATGTGAATACATCAAGATGCTTAAACGAAAAATGGTAACCCCATTTTGAGCTTAAACGATGAGTATGACCGATGATCAAGTGTTCTCACTTGACTCCTAAGTCAATATACTCTAACATAGGTGACTATGTCACCGCCCAACTCTAGATGAAGTTCTCTTGTGTTCTTCTTGTGTGTATCTCATGCATGTTTAGTTTCTTTCTCTTTTTCAAAAAAAAACTCCATCTAGATTTTTCAATCTCTTCTCTTTTCTTTCTGTTTATGTTCTGCATTTTCTGCATTTAATTCCTTGCAAATCCTTCAGGTAATTCATTGCAAATCTTTGTGAGATCCTACATGTCTAGTGAGCTGAGGTGACAAGTGTTTTTCTCCGTGTGAACTCGGTTTCACCGACTTGTAATTTTCGGTCCAACCGAATCTTTTCGGTGCCACCGAAACATACCACTCGGTGCCACCGACTTCGCAACAGGAAAAACAGTTTGCCACTTGTTCTATATTTCTTCTGATCCAGCTCTACTCAATGAATCTTGTCCTCTACAAGCATCACAGTTTTATCCATTGCTTTGTGCTGAGTCTCAAGGACCAAACCTATACGACGGATTCCAGAAAGCCCTTCTTAGAAATTGATGTCAAAGGGGGAGAGAGAGATCACATCAAAGCTTGTAGGAGAGAGAGATCACATCAAGGGAGAGAAAAAGTCTCAAGGACCAAACCTACAAGAGAGAAAGTATTAAGGGGGAGAGAGAGACTTCCAGGGGGAGAGAATAATCAAGGATCCCAAATGTCCCAGATGCTTGATGCTTGATGTTCAAGAGGAGAGATGTCACATGTCTTTTTAGGGGGAAAGACATGTTCATTTGTATCTTTCAGCTCTGATTTGCTGTTCCTTATCTTCTCCCAATATCCCATGTAAGATTCTGGGGGAGCAAGACACCTAAGGGAAAGAAATCAGTCAAATTCATTGCATATCTTTATTCTTGGGGACATGTTGAATCCAATGTGGTACCTTGTACTCACTCTCTACATGTCATCCCAGTCTTGGTATTCTTGTGGTTTCTTTTGTTTGCTTTGGCTAGTGGATGTACCTGTGTTATCTAACTTTGTTTGTGCAGGTTCGTTCCATCCTAAGCCAACTCAAGACCACAAGGTAATTATATGCATCAAAATCATGAGTATGAGGAGTTCTTGCTTATGTACATACTGTTTGCAAGAAGGACTCATGAGCATGAAGGTATTTTCCTTGATAATCTTTTGCTCTGATGAATATGGCCAAGATACATGTAACACATTGCCTACTCTGTCATGGTTATGCTCTCACATGCCTCTATATTTCATATTTACATGAGTGCATACATGTAGGGGGAGCCTATGCTTGTTACATGTCCTTCCAAAGCTTTACTTGTTGTTCTTTATATCTTTATCTAAAGCTTTGATGTATGTTGCCATCAATTACCAAAAAGGGGGAGATTGAAAGCACAAGTGCTCCCTAGGTGGTTTTGATAATTGATGACAACATATCTCTTGTTGGACTAACATTTCTATCTAGCATGTTTCAGATAAGTTTGCTCCCTAGGTGGTTTTGATAATTGATGACAACATATCTCTTGTTGGACTAACATTTCTATCTAGCATGTTTCAGATAAGTTCAACAATGGAGTGGCATGGACTAAAGGTTGTGGGAACTCCTTCAAGATGCTAAGGACAAAGGATTGGCTAAAGCTTCAAGCTCAAGACTCTTCATTTATATTTTAGTGATCCAAGATCACATTGAGTCTTTAGGAAAAGCCAATACTATCAAGGAGGGATGAGGTGTTGCTTAATGAGCCTCTTGCTTCATGTGCTTAATGATATGCTCCAAAATCCTCAGCTACTTTCCCACTTCCACATATGACCTAAACCCAAAGCCAAACTCGGACCTACCGATTATTTCCTATCCGGCGCCACCGAGTTTCACCTTCATAGCCACTGCCAGAAACCCTAATCAGTTCGGTCTCACCGATGGGATCTCGGTCTCACCGAGATGGGCTTGCAAACTCTCTGTTACCTATTGCAATATTTTCGGTCCCACCGAGATATGCAATCGGCCCCACCGAGTTTGCTTGGCCAACTCTCTGTTTCACTTATTACCCAAATCGGTCCCACCGAGTTTGAGTAATCGGTCAAACCGAGTTTTGGATTTACCCTAACCCTAGCACATCGGTCCCACCGAGTTGATCCAGTCGGTCCCACCGAAAATCTCTAACGGTCACTAGGTTTCCTATTTCGGTCTGACCGAGTTTGTTGATTCGGTCCCACCGAGATTGGTAAATCGTGTGTAACGGTTGGATTTTGTGTGGAGGCTATATATACCCCTCCACCTCCTCTTCATTCGTAGAGAGAGCCATCAGACTAAGCCTACACTTCCGAATCCTATTTCTGAGAGAGAACTACCTACTCATGTGTTGAGGCCAAGATATTCCATTCCTACCATATGAATCTTGATCTCTAGCTTTCCCCAAGTTGCTTTCCACTCAACCTTCTTTCCACTAAGATCCAAATCCTATGAGAGAGAGTTGAGTGTTGGGGAGACTATCATTTGAAGCACAAGAGTAAGGAGTTCATTACCTACACACCATTTGTTACTTCTTGGAGAGTGGTGTCTCCTAGATTGGCTAGGTGTCACTTGGGAGCCTCGACAAGATTGTGGAGTTGAACCAAGGAGTTTGTAAGGGCAAGGAGATCGCCTACTTCGTGAAGATCTACTGCTAGTGAGGCAAGTCCTTCGTGGGCGATGGCCATGGTGGGATAGACAAGGTTGCTTCTTCGTGGACCCTTTGTGGGTGGCTCGCGCAACCATTACCCTTCGTGGGTGGAGCCCTCCGTGGACTCGCACAACCGTTACCCTTCGTGGGTTGAAGTCTCCGTCAACGTGGATGTAGGATAGCACCACCTATCCGAACCACGGGAAAAACATCCGTGTCTCCAATTGTGTTTGAATTCTCCAAACCCTTCCCTTTACATTCTTGCAAGTTGCATGCTTTACATTCCGCTGCTCATATACTCTTTGCATGCTTGCTTGATATGTATTGTGTATGTTGAAATTGTGCCTAAAACTCCACTCAAACCAAAAAGGCCTAAAAATTGCAACTTTAGCACTAAGTGTCTAATCACCCCCCCCTCTAGACACATCTACTTCTAGATCCGTGTATGTTGAAATTGTGCCTAAAACTCCACTCAAACCAAAAAGGCCTAAAAATTGCAACTTTAGCACTAAGTGTCTAATCACCCCCCCCTCTAGACACATCTACTTCTAGATCCGACACACGGTCTTCGGCCAGGACTCGCGCCTTGGCGGCAAGATTGGCCTCCCTCGCCCCCATCTTATGCTCCAGCTCCTCCAACCGGTTGCACTCGGCAACCTGCTTCTTCCCCAGCTCTGCCAGCTCGGCATCACGGTTCTTGATGGCTTCCTCCTGGGCCTTCATCTCCTTCTCCTCTGCTTGCCGGTGGCGTGCCTCTTCGGCGTGCTTGTCGCGCAGGCTTTGTAGCTTGCCCTCCAGCGATTGGCAGCGGTCACGGGCGGCCTTGGCTTCCTTCAGTGCCGCCTCATGATCGGCGGCAGCAATGACGGCTCCTTGCTTCTCTCTCTCGGAAGCCGCAATATCCTAGCACAGCGTCGCGCGTACTGCCAGGTCAGAATGAAGCCAATCGGAGGCCAACTCCAGACGCCCGGCCACCAGGCGTGGGTCAGCGCTCAGGAGATCCGCCTGCAGTTGGGTCATCTCTGAAAGAGCACGCTCCAAGACGGCAGCAGGAGCGGAAGAACCAAGGAGTGGAGGCGCAGCAGTAGGAGGAAGCGACATCATCACCAGGGCTTGGGAGACCGCGGGTTCCGGAGCAGCTAGGACCTCATCAGCCGCGCCAAGTACCAGCACCTCCGGGGCCAGCGGGGCCATGGGGGCTGACTCCATGCGGTGGAGCTCCTCTTGGCCCCGCGAAGACGATCGGGCTGGGGAGGCACGAGCGATGTTGCCTCCTTGCTCTGAGGAGGGAGGCATAGCTGCCTTATCCTCCTTCCTCTTCTTCGCCGAAGATGTCGGTCTGACCAACCAAAGGCGAGCATCAGGAAAAAAACAAGCACCCGCAGGGACCAAGCGAAGTTCGAAACACCTACCGGTCCACCGCAAGGTACTCCACCTTTCGCTTGTGAAGCTTGAGGCCCGACAGCATCGGGACCTGAGGGGCAGGCGCCCGGGTTCCGGTGGCGCCATGCGGTGCGGAGGCAGAACCGGATCCAGCACCAGGAGGCGTTGGGGTGGAGGCGGCACCGCGGTCCACCAGCGACGACCTACCCTTCGTCGGGACAAGGGGTTGCTCCTTCCCTCCTCGGTAAGCGTCGGCCTCGGCATCGTCAGGAAGGGCACGGAGAATCTCGGCCTTGCTCGAAGAGGAGGTCTCCCCCGCCTCTTCCGGGGTCTCCTCCGAGTCCGCCTCCTCCTCTCTGCGGGACTCGCCAGAAGACACCTCCACCGGCTTCTGCGCCGAAGGAGCTCCCGAAAGCACCGGCAGCACCAGCCCGTGCGCATCAAAAGTCGGCCTGGAAGCGACGAATTTCTCCTGGTCCCTGCGTTGAAATAGGGGAATGAAGGCGCTAGGTGGGTACTCCTGGTTGTGTCCAACTATGAGGCGCAGGACGGTGTCCAATTCGTTGTCAGGCAGGTCCCCCGGCCTCAGGTGGGCCTTGTTTTCCCCTCCTTCAAGCTGCTAGAAGGGGCGCGCGTGCGTGGAGTGGGGTGACCCGCAGCGTCAAGAACTCCCTCAGGAGCATCACTCCAGTTATTTTGGCCACCCTCGCATTGCCCGGCTTCAGGTCGGTCATCATCTTCTCCAACACCGACGATGCCTGCTCGTCGACAAGCTCCGCCCTGGGCCACTCCTTGCCTTGTCGGGGCACCTCCGTCGGCAGCGCCAGGCACGGATGAGTGAGCTTGGCGTCCACCATTACCCATTTGGATCGAATGTTGTCGGCCCTCTTCCCGGTGCTTGAGATCGAGTTGGCCTTGCCGGACGCAATGAAGTGCGCATCCAGAAATGTGACCCTCGCTGAAACGGAGGAAGAAGAAGTGGCGCAGGAGCGCCACGGACGGCATCACGCCCAGGTACGCCTCACAGTAGTAGGTAAAGATCGACAGGAGAAGGACAGAGTTGGGGTGGATATGCAACGCTTGTAGCCCATAGTGGTCGAGGACTTATAGAAGAAATCAGAGAAGGGAGGAACCAACCCGACGGCAACGCTGATCGAAAAGAAGGGGAAGAGGGTGCTCCCCTCAGGCTCTGGCTCGTCGGAGGCCAGCCGGAGCTCCGTCTTCCCCCACTCATTGCTCTCTCCAGCCGTCAGTAGGCGCACGGAGGCAAGGCTCTTCTCCATGACAGTGGGCGCCTCAAGAGAGGGCTCGTACCAAGCCGGGGACGAGGAGGTCTTGACCTTGCGCGGCGCCATGGGCGGCAGATGTAGAGCGAGGCCGAAGCAGATCTGCAGGTAGCAGCGGCGAAGAGCAAGAAAGGGGATATGGAGTGAGGCAAGGAAGAAGCAATGAAGGCAAGTGCCCCCGCACAGGCCTTTTTTCAGGTCAAGCAGTTGCCGAAACAACATGGGGAAGCGGAGACGCCCACGACCAATCAATCGCCACGCATCAACCAAGGCCGCGGGCTTTTGGGGCCCGTGGTGCTCCGAACTTGACCCTTGGCTTCGCCGCGAAGCCAAGCCCGAGCGCACCTTGGGCACGGGGGCTACTGTTGGCGTTCTGGGAACGGGGGTCCCTAGACTTGCCTGCCTGTGGCCCGCGGCGTGGCTGAGCCGGCAGGCCGTACGGACCATCTTCACTAACAAAGCACCCAAGACCCTCGCCAGGGGCCAAGCCTCGTGAGGCGGACAACACAAGACCTCCTCTAGAGTGGCCTAGCTAGGCAGGCCCACGAGGAGCGGAGATATCAAGGCGAGGCGAACCTCACGAGGCTCTCATGACGTGAGCCGTGATGATCGACACCCTTGATGAGTGGTCTATTTTTATTGAATCTCGATAGTAGTGATACACATATTCATAGTATTGAAGCCAAAAGATACAAGTTTAATAATGATAGTGCAACTTATTCGTGGCACTGTCGTTTAGGTCATATTGGTGTAAAGCGCATGAAGAAACTCCATGCTGATGGGCTTTTGGAATCACTTGATTATGAATCCCTTGATGCTTGCGAACCATGCCACATGGGCAAGATGACTAAGACTCCATTCTCTGGTACAATGGAGCGAGCAACAGAGTTATTGTAAATAATACATACTGATGTATGCGGTCCGATGAGTGTTGATGCTCGCGGCAGGTATCGTTATTTTCTGACCTTCATAGATGATTTGAGCAGATATGGGTATATCTACTTAATGAAACATAAGTCTGAAACATTTGAAAAGTTCAAAGAATTTCAGAGTGAAGTGGAAAATCATCATAACAAGAAAATAAAGTTTCTACGATCTGATCATGGAGGTGAATATTTGAGTTATGAGTTTGGTCTTCATTTGAAACAATGTGGAATAATTTCGTAACTCACGCCACCTGCAACACCACAGCGTAATGGTGTGTCTGAACGTGGTAACCGCACTTTATTAGATATGGTGCGATCTATGATGTCTCTTACTGATTTACCTCTATCGTTTTGGGGTTATACTTTAGAGACAGCTGCATTCACGTTAAATAGGGCACCATCGAAATCCGTTGAGACGACACTATATGAACTGTGGTTCGGCAAGAAATCCAAGTTATTGTTTCATAAAGTTTGGGGTTGCGATGCTTATGTGAAAAGGCTTCAACCTGATAAGCTCGAACCCAAATCGAAGAAATGTGTCTTCATAGGATACCCAAAAGAGACTGTTGGGTACACCTTCTATCACAGATCCGAAGGTAAGGTATTCGATGCTAAGAATGGATCCTTTCTAGAGAAGGAGTTTCTCTTGAAAGAAGTGAGTGGGAGGAAAGTAGAACTTGATGAGGTAATTGTACCTTCTCCCGAATTATAAAGTAGTTCATCACAAAAATCAGTTCCAGTGATTCCTACACCAATTAGTCGGGAAGCTAATGATGATGATCATGAAACTTATGATCAAGTTACTACTGAACCTTGTAGGTCAACCATAGTAAGATCCGCACCAGAGTGGTACAGTAATCATGTTCTGGAGGTCATGTTACTTGACCATGACGAACCTACGAACTATGAGGAAGCGATGATGAGCCCAGATTCCGCGAAATGGCTCGAGGTCATGAAATCTGAGATGGGATCCATGTATGAGAACAAAGTATGGTCTTTGGTTGACTTGCCCGATGATCGGCAAGCAATAGAGAATAATTGGATCTTCAAGAAGAATATTGACGCTGACGGTAATGTTACTGTCTACAAAGCTTGACTTGTTGCAAAAGGTTTTCGACAAGTTCAAGGAGTTGACTACAATGAGACCTTCTCACCCGTAGCGATGCTTAAGTTTGTCCGAATCATGTTAGCCATTGCCGCATTTTATGATTCTGAAATTTGGCAAATGGATGTCAAAACTGCATTCCTTAATGGATATCTTAAAGAAGAGTTGTATATGATGCAACTAGAAGGTTTTGTCGATCCAAAAGGTGCTAACAAAGTGTGCATGCTCCAGCGATCCATTTATAGACTGGTGCAAGCCTCTCAGAGTTGGAATATACGCTTTGATACTGTGATCAAAGCATATGGTTTTATACAAACTTTTGGAGAAGCATGTGTTTACAAGAAAGTGAGTGGGAGCTCTGTAGCATTTCTGATATTATATGTGCATGACATATTGTTGATCGGAAATGATACTGAATTTCTGAAAGGCTTAAAAGGATACTTGAATAAGAATTTTTCAATGAAAGACCTCGGTGAAGCTGCAATATATTGGGCATCAAGATCTATAGAGATAGATCAAGACGCTTAATTGGACTTTCACAAAGCACATACTTTGATAAAGTTTTGAAGAAGTTCAAAATGGATCAGTCAAAGAAAGCGTTCTTGCCTGTGTTACAAGGTGTGAAGTTGAGTCAGACTCAATGCCCGACCACTTCATAAGATAGAGAGAAAATGAAAGTCATTCCCTATGCCTCATTCATAGGTTCTATCATGTATGGAATATTGTGTACCAGACCTGATGTGTGCCTTGCTATTAGTTTAGCAGGGAGGTACCAAAGTAATCCAGGAGTGGATCACTAGACAGCAGTCAAGAATATCGTGAAATACCTGAAAAGGACGAAGGATATGTTTCTCGTTTATGGAGGTGACAAAGAGCTCGTCGTAAAGGCTTACGTCAATGCAAGCTTTGACACTGATCCGGATGACTCTAAGTCGCAAACCGGATACGTATTTATATTGAATGGTGGAGCTGTCAGTTGGTGCAGTTCCAAGCAAAGCGTTGTGGCAGGATCTACGTGTGAAGTGGAGTACATAGCTGCTTCGGAAGCAGCAAATGAAGAAGTCTGGATGAAGGAGTTCATATTCGATCTAGGTGTAATACCTAGTGCATCGGGTCCAATGAAAATCTTTTGTGACAATACTGGTGCAATTGCCTTGGCAAAGGAATCCAGATTTCATAAGAGAACCAAGCACATCAAGAGATGCTTCGATTCCATCCGCGATCAAGTCAAGGAGGGAGACATAGAGATTTGCAAGATACATACGGATCTGAATGTTGCAGACCCATTGGCTAAGCCTCTCTCACGAGCAAAACATGATCAGCACCAAGACTATGTAATCTAGATTATTGACTCTAGTGCAAGTGGGAGACTGAATGAAATATGCCCTAGAGGCAATAATAAAGTTGTTATTTATATTTCCTTATATCATGATAAATGTTTATTATTCATGCTAGAATTGTATTAACCGAAAACTTAGTACATGTGTGAATACATAGACAAACAGAGTGTCCCTAGTATGCCTCTACTAGACTAGCTCGTTAATCAAAGATGGTCAATTTTCCTAGCAATAGACATATGTTGTCATTTGATGAATAAGATCACGTCCTTAGAGAATGATGTGATGGACAAGACCCATCCGTTAGCTTAGCACTATGATCGTTTAATTTATTGCTATCGCTTTCTTCATGACTTATACATGTTCCTATGACTATGAGATTATGCAACTCCCGAATACCGGAGGAACACTTAGTGTGCTATCAAACGTCACAACGTAACTCGGTGATTATAAAGATGCTCATCAAGTGTCTCCGTTGGTGTTTGTTGAGTTGGCATAGATCGAGATTAGGATTTGTCACTCCGTGTTTTGGAGAGGTATCTCTGGGCCCTCTCGGTAATACACATCACTATAAGCCTTGCAAGCAATGTGAGTAATGAGTTAGTTACGGGATGATGCATTACAGAACAAGTAAAGAGACTCTCCAGTGACGAGATTGAACTAGGTATGATGATACCGATGATCGAATCTCGGGCAAGTAACATACCGATGACAAAGGGAACAACGTATGTTGTTATGCGGTTAGACCAATAAAGATCTTCGTAGAAAATGTAGGAGCCAATATGAGAATCCAGGTTCTGCTGTTGGTTATTGACCGGAGATGTGCCTTGGTCATGTCTACATATATAGTTCTCGAACCCGTAGGGTCCACACGCTTAACGTTCGATGACGATTTGTTTTATGAGTTTCGTGTTTTGATGAACCAAAGTTTGTTTGGAGTCCCGGATGAGATCACGGACATGACGAGGTGTCTCAAAATGGTCGAGAAATAAAGATTCATATATTGGAAGGCGACATTCGGACACCAGAATGGTTCAGGTCGTTTCGGATAAGTTTTGGAGTACCGGGGATTACCGGACCCCCCCCCCTGGGAAGTTAATGGGCCATCATGGGCCTTAGTGGAGAAGAGAGAGGGCCGGCCAGAGGTGGCGCGTGCTGCTACGTCTTGAGCATGTGTTGGTTTTCCCTTGAAGAGGAAAGTGTGCTGCAGCAAAGTAGCGTAAGTATTTCCCTCAGTTTTTGAGAACCAAGGTATCAATCCAGTAGGAGGCTACACACAAGTTGCCTAGTACCTGCACAAACAAATAAGAACCTTGCAACCAACGCGATGAAGGGGTTGTCAATCCCTTCACGGCCACTTGCAAAAGTGAGATCTGGTAAAGATCATAAGAAAAATAATTTTGGTATTTTTGTATAGATTGGAAAGTAAAGATTGCAAAATAAACGGCGATAGAAATGGCTAGTTGCCGAGAAACTAATATGATGTAAAGTAGACCCGGGGCCATAGGTTTCACTAGTGGCTTCTCTCAAGATAGCAAGTATTACGGTGGGTGAACAAATTACTACCGAGCAATTGATAGAAAAGCACATAGTTATGATGATATCTGCGGCAATGATCATGAATATAGGCATCACGTCCGTGACAAGTAGACTGAAATGATTCTGCATCTACTACTATTACTCCACACATCGACTGCTATCCAGCATGCATCTAGAGTATTAAGTTCATAAGAACGAAGTAACGCTTTAGGCAAGATGACATGATGTAGAGGGATAAACTCAAGCAATATGATATAAACCCTATCTTTTTATCCTCAATGGCAACAATACAATACGTGCCTTGCTGCCCCTTCTATCACTGGGAAAGGACACAGCAAGATTGAACCCAAAGCTAAGCACTTCTCTCATTGCAAGAAAGATCAATCTAGTAGGCCAAACTAAATTGATAATTCGAAGAGACTTGCAAAGATATCAAATCATGCATATAAGAATTCAGAGAAGAATCAAATAATATTCATAGATAATCAAGTCATAAACCCACAATTCATCAGATCTCGGCAAAAACACCTCAAAAAGAGTTACATCGAATAGATCTCCAAGAAGATCGAGGAGAACTTTGTATTGAGATCCAAAGAGAGAGAATAAGCCATCTAGCTAATAACTATGGACCCAAAGGTCTGTGGTAAACTACTCACACATCATCGGAGAGGCTATGGTGTTGATGTAGAAGCCCTCCATGATCGAATCCCCCTCCGGCGGAGCGCCAGAAAAGGCCCCAAGATGGCATCTCACGGGTACAGAAGGTTGCGGCAGTGGAAAAGGTGTTTCGTTGCTCTCCCCGAAGGTTTTAGGGTACAAGAGTATATATAGGCGAAAGAAATAGGTCGGTGGAGCTGCGAGGGGCCCACAAGGGTGGGGGCGCACCCTCCTACCTCGTGGATCCCTCACTGCTTCCTTGACATCCACTCCAAGTCTCCTGGATCACATTTGTTCCAAAAAAGATCCTCGCGAAGGTTTCATTCCGTTTGTATTCCGTTTGATATTCCTTTTCTGCGAAACACTGAAATAGGCAAAAAAACATCAATTTGCACTGGGCTTTCGGTTAATAGGTTAGTCCCAAAAATAATATAAAAAGGTATATTAGAGCCCATTAAACATCCAAAACAGATAATATAGTAGCATGGAACAATCAAAAATTGTAGATACGTTGGAGATGTATCAAGCATCCCCAAGCTTAATTCCTGCTTGTCCTCGAGTAGGTAAATGATAAAAACATAATTTTTGATGTGGAATGCTCCCTAACATAATTTTCAATGTAATTCTCTTTATTGTGGCATGAATATTCAGATCCGAAAGATTCAAGATAAAATTTTAATATTGACATAAAAAATAATAATACTTTAAGCATACTAACTAAGCAATTATGTCTTCTCAAAATAACATGGCCAAACAAAGCCATCCCTACAAAATCATATAGTCTGGCTATGCTCTATCTTCATCACACAAAATATTTAAATCATGCACAACCCCGATGACAAGCCAAGCAATTGTTTCATACTTTTGATGTTCTCAAACTTTTTCAATCTTCACGCAATACATGAGCGTGAGCCATGGATATAGCACTATAGGTGGAATAGAATGGTGGTTGTGGAGAAGACAAAATGGAGAAGATAGTCCCACATCAACTAGGTGTATCAACGGGCTATGGTGATGCACATCAATAGATATTAATGTGAGTGAGTAGGGATTGCCATGCAATGGATGCACTAGAGCTATAAATGTATGAAAGCTCAACAAAAAAACTAGGTGGGTGTGCATCCAACTTGCTTAGTCACAAAGACCTAGGGCATTTTGAGGAAGCCCATCATTGGAATATACAAGCCAAGTTCTATAATGAAAAATTCCCACTAGTATATGAAAGTGACAACATAAGAGACTCTCTATCATGAAGATCATGGTGCTACTTTGAAGCACAAGTGTGCAAAAAGGATAGTAGTATTGTCCCTTTTATATATATTTTTGGGGCCTTCCTTTTTTTGGCCCTTCTCTCTTTTTCTCTCATTTTTTTATTTGGGCCTTTTTATGGCCTTTTTTCTTTTTCTTTTTTTTTTTTTCGTCCGGAGTCTCATCCCGACTTGTGGGGGAATCATAGTCTCCATCATCCTTTCCTCACTGGGACAATGCTCTAATAATGACGATCATCACACTTTTATTTACTTACAACTCAACAAGTACAACTCGATACTTAGAACAAATATGACTCTACGTGAATGCGTCCGGTGGTGTGCTGGGATGTGCACTGAATCAAGAGTGACATGTATGGAAAATTATGAATGCTGGCTTTGCCACAAATACGATGTCAACTACATGATCATGCAAAGCAATATGACAATGATGGAGTGTGTCATAATAAACGAAACGGTGGAAAGTTGCATGGAAATATATCTCGGAATGGCTATGGAAATGCCATAATAGGTAGGTATGGTGGCTGTTTTGAGGAAGGTAAATGGTGGGTTTATTGTACTGGCGAAAGTTGCGCGGTACTAGAGTCTAGCAATGGTGGAAGGGTGAGAGTGCATGGACTCAACATTAGTCATAAAGAACTCATATACTTATTGCAAAAATCTATTAGTTATAGAAATGAAGTATTACGTGCATGCTCCTAGGGGGATAGATTGGTAGGAAAAGACGATCGCTCGTTCCCGACCGCCACTCATAAGGAAGACAATCAAAAAATAAATCATGCTCCGACTTCATCACATAATGGTTCACCATACGTGCATGCTACGGGATCACAAACTTTAACACAAGTATCTCTCAAATTCACAACTACTCAACTAGCATGACTGTAATATCACCATCTTCATATCTCAAAACAATCATAAAGAATCGAACTTCTCATAGTATTCAATGCACTTTTTATGAAAGTTTTTTTATCATACCCATCTTGAATGCCTATAATATTAGGACTAATTTCATAACCAAAGAAAATTACCATGATGTTCTAAAAGACACTCTAAATAATATAAGTGAAGCATGAGAGATCAATAATTTCTACAAAATAAAACCACCACCATGCTCTAAAAAGAAAATATAAGTGAAGCACTAGAGCAAAATTATCTAGCTCAAAAGATATAAGTGAAGCACATAGAGTATTCTAATAAATTCCAATTCATGAGTGTCTCTCCCAAAATGTGCGTACAGCAAGGATGATTGTGGTAAACTAAAAGGCAAATACTCAAATCATACAAGACGCTCCAAGCAAAACACATATCATGTGGTGAATAAAAATATAGCCTCAAGTAAAGTTACCGATAGACGAAGACGAAACAGGGGATGCCTTCCGGGGCATCCCCAAGCTTAGGCTTTTGGTTGTCCTTGTATTTTACCTTGGGGTGCCTTGGGCATCCCCAAGCTTAGGCTCTTGCCACTCCTTGTTCCAAAATCCATCAAATCTTTACCCAAAAACTTAAAAACTTCACAACACAAAACTCAACAGAAAATCTCATGAGCTCTGTTAGTATAAGAAAACAAACCACCACTTCAAGGTACTGTAATGAACTCATTATTTATTTATATTGGTGTTAAACCTACTGTATTCCAACTTATCTATGGTTCATACCCCCCGATACTAGCCATAGATTCATTAAAATAAGCAAACAACACACGAAAAACAGAATCTGTCAAAAACAGAATAGTCTGTATTAATCTGTAGGTTTAGAATACTTATGTAACTCAAAAAATCCTACCAAATTAGGAAGACCTAAATAATTTTTATATTGATATACTGCAGTTGGAATTGGTATTTTATTGCTATCTGGTTAAAAATGAAAATTATTCTCATGAGCGCATACTTTCTGTTTTTTCCAGCAAGACCAAATAACAATCATCCAAGAAGATCCTAAAGGCTTTACTTGGCACAAACACTAATTAAAAAAAGCAAAATCATAATAGAGTATAGATGATTTATTTATTACTAAACAGGAACAAAAACAAGAAAGAAAAATAAAATTGGGTTGCCTCCCAACAAGCGCTATCGTTTAACGCCCCTAGCTAGGCATAAAACAAGAATAGATCTAGGTATTATCATCTTTGGTAGGCAATTCTTCAATTGAACACTTATAACCCTTAGGAGTTTCCTTATTTTTATTAATGATCAAACTCCTAGGCAAGAAATCAAGAAATTCATTTGTAGCGAAAGGTTCCTTAATGATAGTGAAAAAGTTGGGATGAACACTTATTGATTTGAGATCCGCATTTTCCTTACTAGAGGATTCACCCTTATTTTTAGGAACATACATAAACTTGGAAACTTTGGTAGTAGGAGGGTTTGAAGTGTTTCTTACGGCAGAAAAAGCAGACCCTAAGTTGGTAATAATATCCTCAAGTTTATCAAATCTACTAGAATCTTGATCTATCTTTTCATTAACTATGGGTTCTTTCTCTCGGAAAAATTTCAGAGTAACTCCTACCTTGATCCATATAGTAATTTGATTGTGGATCTTTTTATCCAAATTCTTGACCAACTCTACGGTGGCAATTTTATTTTCAATGATTTCAAGCCTTTGCATCACATGTTCCAAAGATAAAATAGTGCCATTGACCAAAAGAGGTGGTGGGCCAAACAAATCTAACATAGCATTATAAGAATCAAAAGTATGGCTACCCAAGAAATTCTCTCCGGCAATGGTATCAAGAATATATCTGTTCCAAGGAGTGATGCCTACATAAAAATTACAATGAAGAATGGAAGTAGATTGGTTCCTAGTAGATCTATTCTGAGCATTGCAAATTCTATGCCAAGCATCTTTTAGATTTTCTCCCTTCCTTTGTTTAAAATTAAGAACTTCATGATCGGGAGTACTAACAATGATAGAAGGACTAGCCATAACGGCAAAACAAACGGTCTAACACACGGACAAACAAGAAGCAAACGAAAACAGGAGGACAGAAAAAGGGCGAATAAAACGGCAATGGTGAAGTGGGGGAGAGGAAAACAAGAGGCAAATGGCAAATAATTTAATGCGAGGGATAACATTTTGTGATGGGTACTTGGTATGTCTTGACTTGTGTGTAGATCTCCCCGGTAACGGCGCCATAAATCCTTCTTGCTACCTCATGAGCATGCGTTGGTTTTCCCTTGAAGAGGAAAGGGTGATGCAGCAAAGTAGCGTAAGTATTTCCCTCAGTTTTTGAGAACCAAGGTATCAATCCAGTAGGAGACTACACACAAGTCTCCTAGTACCTGCACAAACAAATACGAACCTTGCAACCAACGCGATAAAGGGGTTGTCAATCCCTTCACGGCCACTTGCAAAAGTGAGATCTGATAAAGATAATAAGATAAATATTTTTGGTATTTTTGTATAGACTGGAAAGTAAAGATTGCAAAATAAACGGCGACAGAAATTACTAGTTGACGGGAAACTAATATGATGTAAAGTAGACCTGGGGGCCATAGGTTTCACTAGTGGCTTCTCTCAAGATAGCAAGTATTACGGTGGGTGAACAAATTACTGCCGAGCAATTGAAAGAAAAACGCATCGTTATGCTGATATCTAAGGCAATGATCATGAATATAGGCATCACTTCTGTGACAAGTAGACCAAAATGATTCTGCATCTACTACTATTACTGCACACATCGACCGCTATCCAGCATGCATCTAGAGTATTAAGTTCATAAGAACAGAGTAACGCTTTAGGCAAGATGACATGATGTAGAGGGATAAACTCAAGCAATATGATATAACCCCATCTTTTTATCCTCGATGGCAACAATACAATACATGCCTTGCTGCCCCTGCTGTCACTGGGAAAGGACACCGCAAGATTGAACCCAAAGTTAAGCACTTCTCCCATTGCAAGAAAGATCAATCTAGTAGGCCAAACTAAATCGATAATTCGAAGAGACTTGCAAAGATATCAAATCATGCATATAAGAATTCAGAGAAGAATCAAATAATATTCATAGAAAATCAAGTCATAAACACACAATTCATCGGATCTCGGCAAACACACCGCAAAAAGAGTTACATTGAATAGATCTCCAAGAAGATCAAGGAGAACTTTGTATTGAGATCCAAAGAGAGAGAAGAAGCCATCTAGCTAATAACTATGGACCTGAAGGTCTGTGGTAAACTACTCACACATCATCGAAGAGGCTATGGTGTTGGTGTAGAAGCCCTCCGTGATCGAATCCCCCTCCGGCGGAGCACCGGAAAAATCCTCCTCCGTGATCTCACGGGTACAGAACGTTGTGGCGGTGGAAAAGGTGTTTCGTTGCTCTCCCCGAAGGTTTTCAGGCATAAGAGTATATATAGGCGAAAGAAATAGGTCGGTGGAGCTGCGAGGGGCCCACGAGGGTGAGGGCGCCCACCCCCCTAGGGTGTGCCCTCCTGCCTCGTAGCTCCCTAGCTGCTTCCTTGACGTCCACTCCAAGTCTCGTGGATCACATTTGTTCCAAAAAAGATCCTCACGAAGGTTTCATTCCGTTTGGATTCCGTTTGATATTCCTTTTCTGTGAAACACTGAAATAGGCAAAAAAATAGCAATTTGCACTGGGCTTTCGGTTAATAGGTTAGTCCCAAAAATAATATAAAAAGGTATATTAAAGCCCATTAAACATCCAGAACATATAATATAATAGCATGAAACAATCAAAATTATAGATACGTTGGAGACGTATCACGCGCCCCCCTTGCACGGCCCGAATAGGACAAGGGGAGGGGTGGCGCCCCCCTCCTTCCTTCTCTTCTTTTCCTTCTTCCCTTATTCTCCTACTTGGACTAGGAAAGGGGGGAACGAATCCTACTTGGACCGGGAGTCCAAGTAGGACTCCCCCCATGGCACGCCCCCCTCTAGGGCCGGCCACCTCTCCTCCCCCCTTTATATACATGGGAAGGGGCACCCCAAAGACACACCAAAGTTTCTCTTAGCCGTGTGCGGTGCCACCCTCCACAGTTACACACCTCGGTCATATCGTTGTAGTGCTTAGGCGAAGCCCTACGCCGGTAAACTTCATCATCACCGTCACCACGCTGTCGTGCTGATGAAACTCTCCCTCAGCCTCAACTGGATCAAGATTTCAAGGGACGTTACCGAGCTGAATGTGTGCTGATCACAGAGGTGCCGTACGTTTGGTACTTGGGTCGGTTGAATCATGAAGACGTTCGACTACATCAACCGCGTTAGTAAACGCTTCCGCTTTCGGTCTACGAGGGTACGTAGACACACTCTCCCTGCTCATTTCTATGCATATCCTAGCACTGGTGCGCGTCAGTCCTAAACAAACGTTTTTTAACCCCTTTCCGTGACGACATTTTGAACCGTCGCCAAGTGAGTGTGGGCGATAGGGGGGTCCTTCCCACACGACCCAGAAACCGTCGGGGATATGGAGCAGTGATCCAGAGGCCTTCCAAAATGTAATCGTGTGCGATGCAACACACACTAAATTCTTTCGCACGTGTGGTAACGGTGATTAAGCGTTTCTAATGACGCAGTGAAACTGATGGCGTTCTGGGAACGGGGGTCCCCAGACTTTCCTGCTTGCAGCCCGCAGCGTGGCTCCACCGGCGGCCCCGTATGGCCCATCTTCACCAGCAAGCATTCAAGACCCTCGCGAGGGGCCAAGCCTCACAAGGCAGATGACGCAAGACCTCCTCAGGGGCAGCCTCACCAGGCTGGCTCGCGAGAGGCGGAGAGATCAAGGCGAGGGGCACCTCACGAGTTTTCTGTGACGCAAGCCATGACGACTGGAACCAGGCGGGCGTCAGGCAGGCGCCAGCGC
Source organism: Triticum urartu (assembly GCF_003073215.2). NCBI lineage: Eukaryota > Viridiplantae > Streptophyta > Magnoliopsida > Poales > Poaceae > Triticum > Triticum urartu. The sequence goes on along the minus strand of NC_053024.1, from coordinate 145,691,902 downwards.
GCAGTGTCCTCATTTCCTCTTTGGTGCTAAAGGGGCAAGCGTAGGCGAGGAGTCCCGAGGCATCAGCCAAAGGTTGCCATATTAGTGCAACAAGACCAAGACCAACAGGACGGCAAGACGGAGGTCATCGTGGAGCCCAAGACGGCGTCACCACCAGAGCCTTTGGTAGGCGAAGACCACTTTTGTTAGGATAGCTTGTACTAGTTGTCTCCCTTCGAATTTGGCCGTTGTGGGATCCCTTACCACTTGATATTTGGGAAGAGGACCATGGCCTCTATAAATAGGACTAGCCACCACCATAGGGAGGCATGGGATCAGAGAGATCGAATCCATAGCATTCCAACCACTGAAGTTCACCAAGCACAAGAACACCTCTCCTCGCGAGGCTGTTCTTCCCTTGTAACTGTTCATCCTCAGCCCAAGAGGTAATCCACCACACCACACTGGAGTAGGGTATTACACCACAATGCTGGCTCGAACCAGTATAAATCTTGTGTCTCATGCTCTTTGGGTTCGTCGAGCTAGGCCGTGAGATCGTAGAGTGTGAGACCTAGAGAGGGGGAAAGATCTTCGCGCGCACCCCAGTGTTCGAACCTCAAGGGTTTTGCCGCAACCCGAAATCCGACATTTGGCACGCCAGGTAGGGGTGCACCGAAACTTTCCTCTTCATCGATCTGCGCTTCATCGCTTCGCCAAGTTCATGGCCGACGCTTGCCAGGCCGCTCTCGCCACCCGTGTCACTTAGACTGCCCTTGTCGGTGGACCTCCCCGTCGTTCTCTGTCACCCGCCGCCAACGCCGCCACCGGCCCAGCGGCAAACGAGCTGCAAGCCTCTTCACTGCACCCCTCTGTGCGGCGAGACGGTCGCACCGCCACCCCGTCGCTGACTCCGGCCGTCTCATCATCTCACGCTCGCTGCACCCCCATGGACATGCAGGCCACGCTGCTCAAGGCATGCGAGCTCCTGCCTTACTGCCCGGTCAACAACCTCTATGAGGACTAGTTGGACCGCATCGCCGAGCTCGTCAGCACCGCGGGGAGCTCTCCAGCACCATCCCTCTCGCTGCCTCGCCCGCCCCCGGCTGCAGACGATGTGGCTCAAGGAGCGCCTCCACCCCCTCAGCACCAAGATGGCGCCCTCGCGCCGAGGCGCGCGGCGAAGGGAGCGCCTCAGCCTCCCCCACGTCAAGACAGCGTCCTTGCTCCAAGATGTGTGGTCCAGCGGCATGATCCGCCGTGCCGCGTGCCCGCGCACGAAGAAAGAAGTTGCCAGGAGGTTCCCTGTCCACAAGAAGATGCTCCACCGCTTCCAGCACCACCACGTCAGGATCGCTTGCAGCGGTAGGGCCATGTGCCGCTTGCCATAGCGGCACAGGGATGCCAAGGTGAAGCTCCACCTCCATGACGGGCCCTGGTAGCCACGGCGGGCTGTCGCACCTTCACTCCTGAGCTGCATAGCGTTGTCTGGTCGGGCAAGTTCAAGCCGGATCTGCCTCCTTGCTATGACGGCACCCCCGACCCTGCGGAGTTTCTGCAGCTCTACGAGCTGAGCATCGAAGCGGCTAATGACGATGAAAAGGTCATGGCAAACTTGTTTCCCATGGCTCTCAAGGACGGCGCCCACTCATGGCTCCTGGACCTGCCCCGAGGCTCGATTTCCTCCTGGGATGAGATGCGCAGCCACTTCATCGCCAACTTCCAGGGCACTCGCGACCGTCCCCCGGTCGCGGATGACCTGCGCCGCATCAAGCAACAACCAGGAGAAACCCTGCAGAAATACATCCAGCGCTTCAACAACGCGCGTATCAAGATCCCCAAGGTGACGGACGAGGCCATCATCTCAGCATTTTCCGGCGGCGTCTGCGATGTCAAGATGAAGGAGGAGCTTGCCATCCATGAGGAGTTGTGCACGACCTTGGAGTTGTTCAACATAGCAACCAAGTGTGCGAGGGCCGAGGAGGGGCGTCTCTCCCTCCTCGAGCTCCTTGCTGTGGATCCAGAGGAGAAGAAGGCCAAGGTCAAGGACGTGAAGCGCAGGGGGGTGGCCGTGCTCGCAGCAGAACCGGACACCAAGCGCAGCCGGGATCTTCCCGAGTCGTCCAAGGGCAGCTGTATGTTTTGCGCCTTCCACAACGTGTGCACGCACAACACCAACGATTGTCAAGAGCTCAGGGCCATTTGAGATGGACGCTTCGATCAACACCCCAAGCGCAACGACCGGGGCTACGGCCGAGGAGGTGGATGAGGTGGAGGATGTTGGGACGACTGTGGGCCCCTCCAAGAGTTGCATGATCAGCCTCGCGAGGATCGTTGCCAGGACCAGCCTTGTGAGGGCGCCTGGAGGGACCAGCCTCGTGAGGACCGCCCTCAGGGCAACCCTGGCCTCCCACCGTTGTCGCCGCCAAGAAGGAATGACGACCACCAACAGGACGAAGGGGCTGGGGGCTTCCAGGAAGCGCGCGCCATCGCGTGCATCTTGGGTGGCGCTCAGGCCCCAGCCTCCCAGCGCATCTTCAAGAAGTCCTCCCGCGAAGTGAATGCAGCCCTCCCCAAGCTCGAGGCTATGCGCCCGCTCAGGTGGTCCAAGTACGCCATCACCTTTAGCTCGGCAGACCAGGTCAAATGCGCAGCAACCGCTGGCGTCCTCCCGATGCTCTGCTCACCTGTCATCAGCAATGTCCAAGTCACCAAGACCCTCATCGACGGTGGCGCAGGACTCAGTGTCCTGTCCATCGAGACGTTCGACAGCCTTCAAGTGCCATACGATCAGCTCCTGCCCACCAAGCCTTTCTCAGGATTGACTGACGGCTCCACTACCCCGATAGGGCAAGTTCGCCTCCCTGTCACCTTCAGTCAGCGCGACAACTACCACACCGAGCTCGTCGACTTCGATGTCGCCCACATCCGTCTACCGTACAACGCCATCCTCGGGTACCCAGCACTGGCCAAATTCATGGCAGTCACCCACCATGGCTACAACGTCCTCAAGATGATGGGAAGCGGCGGAATCATCACGATCCCCTGCGAAGAAAGAGACGCGGTGTGCTCCCTCAAACGCGCCTACCAAGCGGCATCAATCGAGGACCCTGACAGCGCGGGCGCGCAGTACCCTCCTGAGGCCAACCCCAAGAAGAAGAAGCAGCTACTCCGCACTGGGCCTCAAGGGAGCGGCACCTCCAGCGGTGCCACTTCAGGATCCGCGCCAACGCCTGGGGCGCCTCCTTCCCTCACATAGGGAGGCATGCCCGGAGCCCTCCTCAGGCAGGGCTCGGGGGCTCTCTTCTGGAGGGCCTCGGACCTGGCCAACATCACGAGGGAGGCGCCTGGGCACCACGTGGAGGCATGCTTTGCAGCATGTTTCCCTTAGGAGGGCACCGGGCGAGGAGCGCCCGGCGCTCAGGAGTTCATCACCAAGGCATCTCAGGAGCTTCAGGAAGCAAGAGCAATACGCAGCGACCGCCGCCCACCTAGCGTCGCTCCCCACCCAGGCGAGGGTGGTGAGCTGCGCGTCTGCATCGACATCTCAGGGCTCAACAGGGCCGCATCTCAGGAGCGCTTCTGGCCTTCACGCGCTGGCCGGTGTGAGGTCCTGCCTCATAGCTATGTTCGCATGCCGTTCGGCCTGCTGAGCGTGGCCGCCGCCTTTCAGTGCAATCTGCAGGTTAGGAGGCCAGGCACCATGCGGTCCTGGCGGAGATGGAGACGGTCCTCCGGAGGCCACCTAAGCCTCCAGAGCCTCCCGAGGCTCGGGGTCTTGGCGGCTCATGAGGAGCAACTTCTTCGCTACGTGTCTTCAGCTACCCCAACACCCCTTCGGCAACCAAACCAGGTGATATCTTTCCAAGTTCATTCAGCTGGGAGCGCCCCTTGGGCTGCATCATCCCTAGGCCGTGTGGGTCCGTCCCTGCGACATGTGTCCGCTTGCATCTTCAGTTCACTCTCCTGGGAGTGCCCCTCGGGCTGCATCAACCCCAGGCCGCTCGGGTCCAACCCAATGGCATGTATCATTCTCGCATTTACCTAAGCTAGTTGATTTTCATGTATAATCTATCTATGGCTATCACCTGCTTGATTGTCACCCACCATGGGATCCGCGCACCGACTGTCTTTCTTCAGGATCCTTCGCATTAGAAGGCTAGGCATGGCGTCTGTGCTCGGGCCCGTCCCTGCAGCGTCGATAAACCCAATGGCTGAGCTCTGTCTGGCGGGCCAGCCCCGTTCACGTCACCTCCTGGGGTCGTTGGTGCTTGGCCTTCTCGTGCGATAGCCTCAAGAAATCCATTCGACGCAGGTTGTGTAACCATCTCATAGGAACGCCATAGCCATCAAGAATCAAGACTAGGCGCAACCCACCTTGAGGTAGGGCCTCGTGAGTCCCGCGCTGGCTCATGAGTGCCCAGATACACCTCGTCTAGCCCTATCGTGCAAGCCACGTGTCAGGGTGGGGCTGTACACGCCCCCGGGGCTCTCCGCAGTAGGGAGTCCCCTCCCACGTACCAGTGGAAGCACCATGCTCCGTGCTAGCAGTCGACACTACCGAGGAGCGGCTATGCCCGTGCAAGTGTGAAAGCGCCATGGTCCGTCCTGGTGATAAACAACTGAGGGCGGCCTCATGGCCGTATCAACCTCAGGGAGCCTCCGAGGTCGGTGTACGGCCTCATCACAACACCTCCCCTCGGGAGAGTCACGCGAGGGGGCTGGGTAGGGGGGCTACGCTCGGGTCACGCCCAAGCGTACGCCACCCTGCCAGGTCCCTCGGACCTGGTCGTCGCGCGCCCTCCCAAGCGGAGCCAAGGTACGAAGGTCGTTTGAACGTCAAAGGGGACTCCTGAACATCGCGACTCAGGAGCCTAACTGGCCATGTAGCCCCTCATTCCTTGGTCCGTCCTGGTGATCCGGTCGGCCCAATGGCGGCTGAGGTATGCGCGGGGTCGGGCCCTGCCGACGTAGAACACTAGACCTACTCCCAGGTCTCCTTTTTATAAGTTGTTTGCATGTCAAGGGGGGCTCCTGAGCATCGCAAATCAGGAGCCTAACTGATCACGTAGCCCCTCACTCCTTGGTCCGTCCTGGTGATCCGGTCGGCCCAATGGCAGCTGAGGTATGCGCGGGGTTGGGCCCTGCCGATGTAGAACATAAAGCAAATAGAAAGGAAATCACAGAATTACAAAGCAAATATTACAGGACATATTGTTCCCCTGGAATCAAACGAGAGTTTAACGCCTCCACGAGGCATGGTGCATATTACAGAAACCAAAACAGGAAAGGAGCGGGTGGACTCGTCATCCCTGGACACCATCGTCGCCTGCAAGGGATGCTTGTTCTCCAGCAGCGCCGCCTTTACCTGCACCACCAGCCAAAGTTGCAGGGTCGGAAGCACCGCCAGTCAGAGGCGCGGGAGTGAAGGCACGGAATCTCTTCAGTAGGGCCTCCACCTGGCCCTTCACAGTTGCAGCAGCGGCCTTGTAATGCTCGTCTTTCACAGGCTCCAGCAGCTCATCAAGGCGGGCGGCGGGATCGCGAATGTGGAGGTGGCTAAAGACGCGTGTCAGCGCGGCTGAGGAGAGAACGCGGGCTTCTTCCTCTGCCATGGGGCCGATGCCGCTCACGACGTCCTCTAGCGCACCAACCAGATAAGGAACCAGCTGGTTGGGGCCCTCGTCGCCGGCAACCAACGGCTCCTCCAAGCCCTTCTCGTAAAGTGACTTCAGCGCCGTCCGAGCCTTCTCTTCAAGGAGCTAGAAGGCCGTGCGGTCCTCAGTCAAGACCTTTGCCTTGGCGTCAAGCTCAGCCTTCTCCGCCTTCAGCCTCTGCCCCAACTCTTCCAGCCAGCCGCGCTCTGTGGCCTGCGCCTTCGCCAACTGCTCCAATTCGGTGTCGTGATCCTTAACGGTGTCCTCTCGGGCTTTCATCTTCTCCTTGTCCGCCTCGCGGCCTCGGGCTTCCTCCGCGTGCTCCCTCCGCACGGTCTCTAGCTCGGCCGCCAGCGACCAGCAACGGTCCTGGGCGGCCTTGGCGGCCTTCAGCACCACCTCGCGGGTGGCCACGGCCTGGGCGACGGCCTCCCTGTACTTCTCGAAGTCAGCTGCAGCTTGGCTTAGTGTCACCCAGACGGACACATCGGAATGCAGCCAGCCAGAGACCAGCTCCAGGCGTCCGGCCACCAGGCGACGGGCGGTGCCCTGAAGATCTTCTCGCAGCAAGGCCATCACAGAAAGAGCCCACTCCAGGATGTCAGGAGAGGCGGAGGAACCTGGGGTCAGTAGCGCAGCAGAAGAAGGAGGAGGAGGCGACGTCGTCACCATGGCCTGGGAGGCCAGAGGCTCCTGTGCCTCAGGGACCCCAGCGCCCAAGCCGGACGCTGGCACCTCCGGAGTTGGCGGGGCCTCGGGGGCTAACCCCTCCCGAGGATGCTCCACCCAGCCTCGCGAGGATGATCGGGCTGGAGAAGCACGAGCGCTGTCTCCGCCTTTACTCATGGAGGGGGTGCGGCCGCAGGAGGCAATCTGGGCTCAAGAAGCACCACCTCACCCTCCCTTCTCCTCTTCGCCGTAGGCGTCGGCCTAGTTGCACACGAAGAAGAAGAGTCAAGGACAAGCACTAGAAGCAAGAACAAGGCAGGGCAAGAACACTTACTGGTCCACCACGGCATTGTCCCTCCGCTTCGGGAGCTTGAAGCCGGAGAGCTTCGCGGCCCGAGGCGCGGGCACGCCAGCTCCAGGAGCAGAAGCAGGGGTAGTAGCTGGGCCGGAAGCAGCTCCAGGCGGCAGTGAGGCAGGAGCGTCGTCCTGGGAGAGCAGCACTGACCCGCCCTTCGTCGGAACCATGGGCGGCTCCCCCTTCTCTGGGAGGATGTCGGCCTCGCCATCGTCGTCAGGCAGGAGGCAGAGGATGTCGGCCTTGCGCAAGGGGGAGGTCTCCCCCATCTCCTCGAGGGCTGCCTCCTAGTCGCGCTCCTCGTCCTCCTCCTTCTCTCCGTCCCTGCGGGAATCACCAGAAGACACGTCCACCATTGTCGTCACCACGGGAACCTCAGAAGGCACTGGCGGCACCAGGCCGCGCCCGTCAAAGGTGGGCATGGCGGCCACGACCTGCACCCCATCCTTCCGGAGGAACAAGGGAGCGTGGGGATTCGGCAGATACTCTCGGTCGTCTCCGACCAGGACACAGAGGGCCACGGCCAGCTCCTCATCGGACAAGGCCTTTGGACTCAAGTGGAGCTTGTCTTCTTCATCCACAAGCGTCCACAGGGGGCGCGTGCGCGTCTGGAGATGATCCACCCGCTGCGCCAAGAATTCCTTCAGGAGCATAGCACCCGTCAGTTCCACCGCCTTCGCGTTTGCCCTGCCTCAGGTCGGCGTTCATCTTCTCCAGCACCAACTTCGCCTGGTCGTCAGTAAGTTTCACGCGGGACCACCCCTCATCAGGCCGGGGCATCCCCGTCGGGAGCTTTAGCCGTGGATGGACACACTTGGCATCCATCATAACCCACTTGCTCCTGAAGCCATCGGCCTTCTTCCCGGTCTTCGAAATCGTGTTAGCCTTGCCGGCTGCGATGAACTTGGTGCACCCCATGGTGTGGCCGTCGTTGCTCCGGAGGTAGAATAAGTGGCGCAGCAGCGCCACGGACGGCATCGCCCCAATGTACGCCTCACAGTAAAAGGCAAAGATGGACAAGAGAAGAACAGAGTTGGGATGGAGATGAAGAGCCTGTAAACCGTAGGGTTGGAGGACTGCATAGAAGAAGTCAGAAAAGAGGGGAACGAGGCAGGCGATGACGCTGCTCATGAAGAAGGGGTAGAAAGCGTGTTGGGTTATGTGGTGCACCCCTGCAGGGAAGTTAATCTATTCGAATAGTCGTGATCTTCGGTAACAGGACGACTTGGAGTTGTACCTTGACCTTATGACAACTAGAACCGGATAATTAATAAAACACACCCTTCCAATGTTGGAAATATGCCCTAGAGGCAATAATAAATTGATTATTATTATATTTCCTTGTTCATGATAATCGTTTATTATCCATGCTATAATTGTATTGATAGGAAACTCAGATACATGTGTGGATACATAGACAACACCATGTCCCTAGTAAGCCTCTAGTTGACTAGCTCGTTGATCAATAGATGGTTACGGTTTCCTGGCCATGGACATTGGATGTCGTTGATAACGGGATCACATCATTAGGAGAATGATGTGATGGATAAGACCCAATCCTAAGCCTAGCACAAGATCATGTAGTTCGTATGCTAAAGCTTTTCCAATGTCAAGTATCATTTCCTTAGACCATGAGATTGTGCAACTCCCGGATAGCGTAGGAGTGCTTTGGGTGTGCCAAACGTCACAACGTAACTGGGTGACTATAAAGGTGCACTACGGGTATCTCCGAAAGTGTCTGTTGGGTTGGCACGAATCGAGACTGGGATTTGTCACTCCGTGTAAACGGAGAGGTATCTCTGGGCCCACTCGGTAGGACATCATAATGTGCACAATGTGATCAAGGTGTTGATCACGGGATGATGTGTTACGGAACGAGTAAAGAGACTTGCCGGTAACGAGATTGAACAAGGTATCGGGATACCGACGATCGAATCTCGGGCAAGTATCGTACCGCTAGACAAAGGGAATTGTATACGGGATTGATTAAGTCCTTGACATCGTGGTTCATCCGATGAGATCATCGTGGAACATGTGGGAGCCAACATGGGTATCCAGATCCTGCTGTTGGTTATTGACCGGAGAGTCATCTCGTTCATGTCTGCATGTCTCCCGAACCCGTAGGGTCTACACACTTAAGGTTCGATGACGCTAGGGTTATAAAGGAAGTTTGTATGTGGTTACCGAATGTTGCTCGGAGTCCCGGATGAGATCCCGGACATCATGAGGAGTTCCGAAATGGTCCGGAGGTAAATATTTATATATGGGAAGTCCTGTTTTGGTCACCGGAAAAGTTTCGGGGTTTATCGGTAACGTACCGGGACCACCGGGAGGGTCCCGGGGGTCCACCAAGTGGGGCCACCGGTCCCGGAGGCTTGCGTGGGCCAAGAGTGGTGAGGGACCAGCCCCTGAGTGGGCTGGTGCGCCTCCCACAAGGCCCAAGGCGCAGCAAAGGAGGAGAAGGGGAAACCCTAGGCTTAGATGGGCCCTAAGGCACCCCTAGGGGGCGCCCCCCTTCTCCCCCTCTTGGCCGCCACCCCAAGACCCATCTAGGGCTGCCGCCCCTCTAGGGGTGGTCACCCTAGAGGGGGCGCACCCTCCTCCCCTTCCCCTATATATATGAGGCCTAGGGGCTGCCCAATACACGCGATCTGATCTCTGCCTGTTGGTGCAGCCCTCCCTCTCTTTCTCCTCATATCTCGCGGTGCTTGGCGAAGCCCTGCAGGATTGCCACGCTCCTCCATCACCACCACGCCGTTGTGCTGCTGCTGGATGGAGTCTTCCTCAACCTCTCCCTCTCTCCTTGATGGATCAAGGCATGGGAGACGTCACCGGGCTGTACGTGTGTTGAACGCGGAGGTGCCGTCCGTTCGGCACTAGGATCTCCGGTGATTTGGATCACGACGAGTACGACTCCATCAACCCCGTTCTCTTGAACGCTTCCGCGCGCGATCTACAAGGGTATGTAGATCCACTCCTCCCTCATTGCTAGATGACTCCATAGATAGATCTTGGTGACACGTAGGAAAATTTTGAATTTATTCTACATTCCCCAACATCCAAGTGCCAGATACAACAGGTGGTCGCTCTCTCACAGGGCGACGAGGGTAGGATCATCGGTTAGGTTTATGCTACACGATGCTACTTGGTGAACTTACCATCTACTCTCTTCTCCTGCTGCAAGATGGAGGTTACCAGAAGCGTAGTCTTCGATAGGACTAGCTATCCCCCTCTTATTCCGTCATTCTGAAGTTCAGTCCACATATGATACCCTTATTCCATTTGATACCAATGCATACATATGTAGTGTAGCTCCTTGCTTGCGAGTACTTTGGATGAGTACTCACGGTTGCTTTGCTCCCTCCTTTCTCCCTTTCTATACCCGATTGCTGCGACCAGACGATGGAGTCCAGGAGCCAGACGCCACAGTCGATGACGACTACTACTACTCGGGAGGTGCCTACTACTACGTGCAGCCCGCTGACGGCGACCAGGAGTAGTTTAGGAGGATCCCAGGCAGGAGGCATGCGCCTCTTTCGATCTATATCTCAGTTTGTGCTAGCCTTCTTAAGGCAAACTTGTTTAACTTATGTATGTACTCAGATATTGTTGCTTCCGCTGACTCGTCTATGATCGAGCTCTCGTATTTCAAGCCCTTGAGGCCCCTGGCTTGTAATATGATGCTTGTATGACTTATTTTATTTGTAGAGTTGTGTTGTGATATCTTCCCGTGAGTCCCTGATCTTGATCGTACACATTTGCATGTATGATTAGTGTACGATTGAATCGGGGGCGTCACAAGTTGGTATCAGAGCCGACTGCCTGTAGGAATCCCCCTTCCCCACTCCTTGGCCGAAGTCGAGTCTAGACATTACTAAAACTTTTACTAACATGGCTGTGTGCCTTACAGGCCCACGTCGCCATATGGGTGGTATTAGGATCTTTTACTCCTCGATCCTTACTCTGGGACTCTGAACTCTCTCCTACTCGGGTTAAACGATTTTACTAACTCTAACATTAGGATCCCGTGACCACGTTCACCCCAAAGTTGGATAAGCCCTAGTTGTTCTTTAGAGAAGTATTTGAACATTATCCACATTGTCATTTGACTCATGTGAAAACATCTTTGTTTTCAGATGGAACCCACGAGACAGGTCGTGCACCACACGACGGCCATTGGTGCCTCAGGATCACCTGCTGTGTTGGTTGAGATGATGACCTATCTGGGTTATCGCTGGCACCCTGAGTACACCGTCTATGAGGAGTACCAGGACTTCAACCAGGAGCAGTACCGTGCCATCGTCCACCTCTACTCTCGGGAGTATGACTCCACTACCGTGTTGCACACTGCTCATGGTGTTGGAATGACTATCGACATGGTGGTCCACGATGCTGCTTATGCTGCTCTGACACGTCTTCGTGGAGAGTATCAGGAGTTGGACACCTCCCCCTTCAGGCACATTGCTATCGCATCCGATGTTGGTGCGGAGGGATACTACACTGCTACCTACTCCACTGTCACTCGAGCCCTTCTACCATCAGAACCTGGTTCTGCATGCTGATGGGCTAGATAGAGCTAACCGAGCTCTTCGCCACGAGTTGTACACCACCCATCAGCACCTGTATCGTGCTCTGACACTGTTGCACCCCTCTATCCGATCTGGTGATTTGTCGCGTTCTGCGATCTACCCTGCCAGGACCGTGATGCCCCAGGGTGTCGGCTGGCCAGATGTGGGAGGCTACTCTCCCGCGCTTGGTCCTATCCTACCACCCGTGCATCGGGTTCCGCACCAGAGTATTTATGGACCCCAGGCTACTCGCGTGGAGATCTTCCCTTCGCGTCACTACCAGCTGTCAGGCTACACCTACCTCCACAGTTCGTCCTGGGACTGATGTAGGCTTGCTTGTTAGTGTTAGATGCCTTCGCCGCGACCCTGCGTGCCGCCTATGATGTTCTTAGTCTGTGTACCGAACTCTATGCATGATCACTTTTGTAAGATGTGCCAACTACTATGTAATATCTATAGTGTTCCTTTCATTATGCATGTTTCATCATGAATGATTCTTGTCCTCGCAATTTCTCAATGCTGAACTACCCCTGTTATATATTAGCAGGATGGTTAGACCAGATGGTCGTGGTCATGGTGGCAACATCCCACCACCGCCTGAGTACATGGCTGGTATGATCCAACAGCTTGAGATGAATCGCCAGTTCATGGAGAATATTATGGCTCAGTTTCCTCGCCCAATATGAACCAGCAGCCAACCCCAGTAACTCTGCAGGATTTCATGCGCCTGAACCCAATTGTGTACCGCAGCTCAACTTAGCCTCTGGATGCTGATGACTGGCTCCGTGACATCACCTATGAGATGGAGTCTGCTGATGTAGCCCCTCCAGCTATGTCACCTTTGCTTCCTTCTTCCTGAAGGGACCCGCAGCTCAATGGTGGGACAGCCACAGGCGTACTCTGCCAGTTGGAACAATCATCACCTGGCCAGACTTCCAAGCTGCCTTCCGTGCTCGCTTCATTCCTCAGGGAGTCATGGACCGGAAGAAGCACGAGTTTCGCAACCTCACTCAGGGCAACAAAACTGTGGAAGCTTATCAGCGGGAGTTTCTGGATCTGTCCCACTATGCTAAAGAAGACATTGCAACTGATGCACGCAGACAGGAGAAGTTCCGTGATGGCCTTCAAGCTGATATCAAGCTCGCACTTCTAGTGCATGACCTTGCTGATTTCGCCACCTTGGTGAACAAGGCCATCAATGCTGAAACTGGTCTGCAGGAACACCAGAGCTCTCACAGGCGCAACCGTGACATGGGCTCATCTTCGGGCCCGCCCTCGCAGAAGCGTAAGATATGGATTCCTAACAGCATGTACCAGCCAACTACACCTGCCCCAAGGTAGACCTATGCTGCACCTCGTCTGCCTCCTCCACCAACTAGGCAGCCAAGGCTCCCAGCTCCACCACCCCAAGCTCATGTTCCCACTCCCAATAATGGTCTGTGCTACAAGTGTGGTCAACCAGGTCACCGTGCTAGGGATTGCAATCAGAATCGGAATCAACTGGCCCTTCCCGCAGCTGGCCGTGGAAGCAACCAGCCTTGCAACAACAATGCCAGGTCTTATGGTCGTGTTCATGCCAACCACGTTGATCTCAATGAAGTTCTAGACCAGTCTGCTACCGTGATGGGTACGCTTCTTGTAAATTCAGTACCAGCATCTGTTTTATTTGATACAGGTGCATCACATTCATTCATGTCAGAAGATTTTGCATGCTTGCACGACATTAAATGTGAGGACATGAACACTTCGCTATTAGTGCACACTCCCGCGGGCCAATGTCGGACCTCCATGATTTGCAACGACGTCCCCTTTGAAATCGAAGGACTGGAATTCCTTGTGTCTCCCATTGTACTGAAGTCATGTAGCATTGACCTCCTTCTGGGAATGGATTGGTTGAAAGTGCATACTGCTTCTATAGTTTGCGCCACTAAGGTCGTCCATCTGCTACACCCTTCTAATGAAATAATTGCTTACCAAGCTCATCTAGTTCAGAACACCGAGGCACGGCTTTATGCCTTGAATGCGTTGAATGCTGCACCACTCGAGGGCATTGAAAACATTCCCGTCATTTGTGAATTCCAAGACGTCTTCCCAGAAGAACTTCCAGGGATTCCCCCTGCTAGAGCTGTCGAATTCATCATCGACTTGAAACCCGGCACCACCCCTATAGCCAAACAACCCTACAAGATGCCGCCACATGAACTCATTGAGCTTAAGGAGGAAATCGACAAATCTCTTGTCAAAGGTTTCATTCGCCTAAGTTGCTCTCCTTGGGGAGCACCTTCTCTCTTTGTCAAGAAGGATGGGACAAACCGACTGGTCCAAGACTACCATCCTATTAACCAAGCTACCATTCAGAATAAGTATCCTCTTCCTTGGATCAATGATCTGTATGATCAACTGGCTAGTTCATCGGTGTTCTCTAAACTTGACTTGAGGTTGGGTTACCACTAGATCCGCGTTCGTGAAGAGGATATCCCAAAAACCGCCTTCGTGACTCGATATGGATCATACGAGTACACCGTCATGTCATTCGGCTTAACGAATGCCCCCGCCACCTTCTCTCGTCTGATGAACTATATATTCATGGATTACCTCGACAAGTTCGTCGTGGTTTATTTGGATGATATCCTGGTATTTTCCAAGAACAAATAAGAACATGCTGAACATCTTCGTCTTGTGCTGGAAAAGCTACGGGAACATCAACTGTATGCTAAGTATTCCAAGTGTGAATTCTGGCTCCCCGAAGTAACCTATCTTGGGCATGTCATCTCCAAGGATGGTATTGCTGTCAACCCTGAACGAGTTCAGGCTATTCTCGATTGGACTCCTCCAAAGAATGTCAAGCAAGTCCGAAGTTTTCTCGGTCTCGCCAGCTATTGTCGTTGATTCATCAAGAACTTCTCCAAGATTGCCAGGCCTCTGACTAATCTGTTGCATAAGGGTGTCAAGTTCGACTGGACAGACAAGTGTCAGGAAAGTTTCCAGGAGCTCAAAGACAAGTTGACTTCTGCCCCAGTGCTTGCTCCACCTGATATTAAGAAGGACTTCGCCATTTACTGCGATGCTTCCCGTCAAGGATTAGGCTGTGTCCTAATGCAAGAGCGCAGAGTGATTGCTTATGCCTCTCGTCAACTGCGCCCTCACGAAGAAATTTACCCGGTTCATGACCTCGATCTTGCTGCTGTCATTCATGCACTAAAGCAGTGGTGACATTACCTTCTCGGTAATTGTTGTGAGATCTTCACCGACCACCAAAGTCTGAAGTATCTGTTTACTCAGCCAGATCTGAACCTCCGTCAGCAGAGATGGATGGAGACTGTTGCAGACTTTGACGTGGGTATATCCTATACCCCCGGCAATGCTAATGTAATGGCTGATGCCTTGAGTTGCAAGTCTTACTGCAATCACCTCCAGGTTCACAAAGTTTAGCCCTCGCTTGTCGAAGAGTTTAGAAAGATGAACCTGCATATTGTTCCTCCTGGTGCACTCGCTCCCCCTCCCCCGGAGTTCTGAAAGATGAACCTCCGTGTTGTTTCCCAGGGTTCCCTCAATACCCTAGCTGTCGAACCAGATCTCTTGGAATCCATCAAGAGAATTCAGGGATATGACTCTTAGGCCCACAAGATTAAACGCCATGTAAAAGAGGGAAATCCCTCATTCTTCACTATCGCCGACGATGGCGCCTTGTACTTCAAAGGCCGCCTAGTGGTGCCATGTTCAGAGATAAACAATGATATGACACAAGAGGTTATGAAAGAAGCTCACAATACGCCTCTATCTATCCATCCTGGTAGTACCAAGATGTATCAGGATATTCGCCAGAGATTCTGGTGGTCTAACATGAAGCAAGACATTGCTCGATATGTTGCTGAGTGTGACGTTTGCCGCCGTATCAAAGCAGAGCATCAAAGGCCTGCTGGAACTCTGCAACCAATCTCTATTCCTGAATGGAAATGGGACCATGTTGAAATGGACTTCGTCACTGGATTTCCCAAATCGCAGAAAGGTAATGATGCTATTCTTGTCGTCATTGACCGGCTTTCTAAAGTTGCACATTTTTTGGCGGTCAAAGAGACAATCACTGCTAGTCAGCTTGCTACTCTCTACATGGCCAGAATTGTTTCACTTCACAGTATTCCATTGGTTATCAGTTCAGAACGTGGCAGTTTATTCACTTCAAGATTTTGGGCAAGTTTCCAAGAAGCCATGGGAACTCACCTGTCGTTCAGTACGGCGTTTTATCCTCAGTCGCAAGGACAGGTTGAACGTGTCAACCAAGTTCTCGAAGACATGCTTCGAGCTTGTGTAATTTCCTTCGGCAAGAAATGGGAGGAATCTCTTCCATATGCTGAGTTCTCTTATAATAATAGCTATCAAGCTCGTCTGAAGATGTCCCCCTTCGAATTGCTATATGGACGAAAGTGTCAAACCCCTTTGAACTGGTCAGAAACTGGGGAACATCCACTCTTCAGTCCGGATATTATCCAACAGGCCGAAGAACAAGTTCGCATTATTCGCGAGAATCTCAAGACTGCTCAGTCACGTCAGAAAAGTCAGTATGACCGTCATCACAAGGACATGGTCTATCAACCTGGTGAAAAGGCTTATCTTCGAGTTACACCAATGAAGGGTGCTCACCGCTTCGGGATCAAGGGCAAGCTAGCTCCTCGCTATATCGGTCCCTTCACTATTCTCAAAAGGCGTGGAAAAGTGGCATATCAACTGGAGCTTCCGTCAAACCTTTCTCAGGTTCACGATGTGTTCCACGTGTCACAACTCCGACGTTGCTTCAAGGATCCAATCCGAGCAGTGGATCATGAAGTGCTCGAATTGCAACAGGACCTCTCCTATAAAGAGCATCCGGTCCTCATTCTCAACCAAGCTGAACGTCGCACACGTCAGAAGGTGATCAAGTTCCTCAAAGTCCAGTGGTCGAATCACTCTGAAGACGAAGCCACTTGGGAACGCGAGGACCACCTGTGTGATGAATACCCCGCACTGTTTCCTTCTACGTCCTAAATCTCGGGACGAGATTTCTTGTAGTGGAGGAGATTTGTAACGCCCGGATAATCGTGCTACAGTAGTCCAACGCTAATCATGCCACATCACCACAGTTACTGTTGATAATCTACCGTTAGTCCAAAACCGAGTCAAATTCAAAAATTAAAATGAAGTTAGATTATAAAAGTTTTCAAAAGTTAAAACAAAAATGTTCGGGCAGTGCCATAATTTGCATATTTAATTATGGTGTAATAAACATATTTTTATAAAGTGCCTAAGTGCTTTAAATTGAATAAAACAGAAAAGAGAAATAAATAAAAGAAAAAGGGAAAAGACAAAACAATAAAAGAGAAAAAGAGAAACCCCCCTGCCCCCTGGGCCTCAGCCCAGCAGGCCGGCCCATTCGGCCACAGGCCCAGCCGGCCCAATCCCGCCGCCTTAACCCCCCACTCCCCCCAGTCCAACCCTAGCCACCACCCACTCGCCCCCCCCCCCACTCGCTCTCCCCCCTCCTCCCCGATCCAGATCGGATCGAGGGAAACGCCCCCCCCACCGACGTCGTGCCCTTCGCAGTCGCCGCCTGGAAACCGCGCCGCCTCGCCGGACTTCTTCGCCGGCCTGCTTCCCCGCCACGCGTCGTCCCCATCCCCTCCCTGCGCCCCGTTGCCCCGTCCCCTACGCCCACCATGAGCACGCGCCTCGCCCCTCTCCCTCGCTCGCTCACCGCGCCGCGCCCGCCGCGGCCCCTGCTGGCTGCGTCCGGGCCGCGCTCGACCCCGCCGCGCTCACCGTGTCCCGCTGTGCCCCTTTGCTGGCTGTGCTCGCTCGCGGCCTCCCCGCGCTCGTCGCGCCCGAGCCATCCCCCGCCGTCGCCTCGCCGTACGCGGCCACCCAGGGCCGCGCACCTCACCTCGCCGCCTCTGCGTGGCCACGGCACGTCGCGGTTCGCCCGCGCGCGAACCACGTCGCCCCGCCGCGCGCGCCCCGCGGCCTCTGCCGGCCGGCGCCCCTGCTTCACATCGGCGCCGCTGCTCCACCCCCGACTGCCCGTGCTCGCCGCCCTGTGCCGCGCTACTGTTGTTGCCGGCGCCGCTGCAGCCACCACTGCTGCCACTTCGCGTCGGTTCATGCTCTGCCGCCCGTCGTCGCCTCGCGCCAACTGGCCGCTGCCTACTGCCCCTGCTCGCCGCGCCGCCCTGCTCTGGCTGTGGCCGTGGCCACCGGCGCCAGGCCGGAGCGCCCGCTCGGGCAGTGCCCGAACCACGCCTGGCGCCCGCTGCCCACTAAGGTCGTTGCCTGCTAAAGGCCCCCAGGGCCTATGACGTATGGGCCCCGCCCACATAATGTTTTTTTAAAGGGGGGATAAAAATATAAAATAATAAAATAATAATTAATTAACTTAATTAATTAACTTAATTAATTAACTTAATTAATTCAGATTAGATTAACTAATTAAGCCTAACTAATTAACCTAAACCCTAATTAACTAAAACAGTCAATGACAGGGGGGTCCCACCCCTGTTGACCAGTCAAACATTGACTGGTCAACTGGGTCCCTCTGGCCCACCTGTCAGCCATTGGGTACACTTTTGTGTACACTGTGCTGGATGCGCCTAGCAATTTAGCAATTATTTTCGAATTAAAAATAATTCCAGAAATTAATAAAATCTTTAGAAAATTATATCTTTTAATCCGTAACTCGGATTAAATTATTTTCAACATGAAAGTTGCTCAGAACGACGAGATGATTATCAAATATGCAGCCCATTCGTCCGCCACGCATCCCTAGCATAACAAACACATGACTTTCCCCCTCCGGTTCATCTGTCCGGAAACGCGAAACACCGGGAATACTTTCTCGGATGTTTTCCCCCTTCACCGGTACCACCTCGTACCGTGTTACGGCTCACCTAGCTTTACGCTTTGTCATGTCATGCATCGTCATGCATTTGTTTGCATTATATTTATTGTTTCTCCCCCCTCTTCTCTGGCTAGACACCAAGACCGACGCCGCTGCTACCCAGTACGACTACGGTGTTGACGACCGACCCCTCTCTCTTGCTAGAGCAACTAGGCAAGCCCCCTCCCCCCCCTTGATCACCAGATATCGCCTACTCTACTCTCTATACTGCTTGCATTAGAGTAGTGTAGCATGTTACTGCTTTCCGTTAATCCTATCCTGATGCATAGCCTGTCCTTGCTACTACTGTTGTTACCTTTACCTGCAATCCTAATGCTTAGTATAGGTTGCTAGTAATTCATCAGTGGCCCTACATTCTTGTCCGTCTGCCATGCTATACTATCTGGCCGTGATCACTCGGGAGGTGATCACGGGTATATACTATATACTTTATACATGATACATGTGATGACTAAAAGACGGGTCGGCTCGTAGGAGTACCCGCGAGTGGATCTTTGTGGAGAAGCGACAGGGCAGGTTGAGACCACCTAGGAGAGAGGTGGGCCTGGCCCTGGTCGGCGTTCGTGGTTATTTCAAGATAACACGTTTAACGAGATCTTGGTATTTGATCTGAGTCTGGCCACTGGCCTATACGCACTAACCATCTACGCGGGGACAGTTATGGGCACCCGACGTTGTGATATCAGCCGAAGCCTTCGTGACATCAGCGACTGAGTGGCGCGCGCTGGATTGGAACGTAAGCCTGCTCTTGTATTAAGGGGGCTAGTTCTGCTTCCGGCCGCGCACGCAACGTGCAGGTGTGCAATGGGCGATGGGCCCAGACCCCTGCACCATAGCATTTAGACCGGCGTGCTGACCTCTCTGTTGTGCCTAGGTAGGGATGCGACGTGTTGATCTTCCGAGGCCGAGCATGACCCAGGAAAGTGTGTCCGGCCAAATGGGATCAAGCGTGTTGGGTTATGTGGTGCACCCCTGCAGGGAAGTTAATCTATTCGAATAGCCATGATCTTCGGTAACAGGACGACTTGGAGTTGTACCTTGACCTTATGACAACTAGAACCGGATACTTAATAAAACACACCCTTCCAAGTGCCAGATACAACCGGTGGTCGCTCTCTCAGAGGGCGACGAGGGGAGGATCATCGGTTAGGTTTATGCTACACGATGCTACTTGGTGAACTTACCATCTACTCTCTTCTCCTGCTGCAAGATGGAGGTTACCAGAAGCGTAGTCTTCTATAGGACTAGCTATCCCCCTCTTATTCCGGCATTCTATAGTTCAGTCCACATATGATACCCTTATTCCATTTGATACCAATGCATACATATGTAGTGTAGCTCCTTGCTTGCGAGTACTTTGGATGAGTACTCACGGTTGCTTTGCTCCCTCCTTTCTCCCTTTCTGTACCCGATTGATGCGACCAGATGATGGTGTCCAGGAGCCAGACGCCACAGTCGATGACGACTACTACTACTCGGGAGGTGCCTACTACTACGTGCAGCCCGCCGACGGCGACCAGGAGTAGTTTAGGAGGATCCCAGGCAGGAGGCCTGCGCCTCTTTCGATCTGTATCTCAGTTTGTGCTAGCCTTCTTAAGGCAAACTTGTTTAACTTATGTTTGTACTCAGATATTGTTGCTTCCGCTGACTCGTCTATGATCGAGCTCTTGTATTTCGAGCCCTCGAGGCCCCTGGCTTGTAATATGATGGTTGTATGACTTATTTTATTTGTAGAGTTGTGTTGTAATATCTTCCTGTGAGTCCCGGATCTTGATCATACACATTTGCGTGTATGATTAGTGTATGATTGAATCGGGGGCGTCACAAAGGAGCTCTTCGGAGCTTCGGGCATGGCGGAGCCAGCCCGGAGCTCGGTCTCACCCTTCTTGTTGTTCTCCCCCGCCGTCAGCAGGCACGTGGCAGCGAGGTTCTTCGCTGAGACATTAGGTGCCTCCAGAACCGGCTCGTACCAGGCGGGCGGCGAATCAACCTTGGGATTTCGGGGCGCTATTGGTCGGAAGCTCGGAAGGAGATTGGGACAGATCTGGAGATTTCGGAAGCGAGGAGCGGGAGAGGGGATCTGGAGCAAGGCGAAGGAAGGCAATGAAGGCAAGCGTTCCCCGCACCGGCCTTTTGTCAGTCGAGCAGTTGCCGATGCTGCATGGGGAAGTAGAGACGCCCATGTCCAATCAGTCGCCACACGCCAACCGCGGCCACAGGCTGATGGGGCCCGCTGCGCTCCGCGCTTGCCCTTTGGCTTTGCCTCGAAGCCAAGACTGAGCGCGCCTTGGGCCCAGGGCTACTGTCGGCGTTCTGGGAACGGGGGTCCCCAGACTTGCCTGCCTGCGGCCCGCGGCGTGGCTCCACCGGCGGCCCCGTATGATCCATATTCACCAGCAAGCATTAAAGACCCTCGCGAGGGGCCAAGCCTCGCGATGCGGACGATGCAAGACCTCCTCAGGGGCAGCCTCACCAGGCTGGCTCGTGAGGGGCGGAGAGATCAAGGCGAGGGGCACCTCATGAGGTTTCTGTGACGCAAGCCATGACGACTGGAACCAGCGCGCAGTGTCCTCATTTCCTCTTTGGTGCTAAAGGGGCAAGCGCAGGCGAGGAGTCCCGAGGCATCAGGCAAAGGTTGCCATATTGGTGCAACAATACCAAGACTAGCAGGACGGCAAGACGAAGGTCATCGTGGAGCCCAAGACGGCGTCACCACCAGAGCCTTTGGTAGGCGAAGACCACTTTTGTCAGGATAGCTTGTACTAGTTATCTCCCTTCAAATTTGGTCGTTGTGGGATCCCTTCCCGCTCGATATTTGGGAAGAGGACCAGGGCCTCTATAAATAGGACTAGCCACCACCATAGGGAGGCATGGGATCAGAGAGATCGAATCCATAGCATCCCAA
Source organism: Triticum urartu (assembly GCF_003073215.2). NCBI lineage: Eukaryota > Viridiplantae > Streptophyta > Magnoliopsida > Poales > Poaceae > Triticum > Triticum urartu. The sequence goes on along the minus strand of NC_053024.1, from coordinate 145,670,847 downwards.
CCACTCAAGTTCACCAAGCACAAGAACACCTCTCCTCGCGAGGCTGTTCTTCCCTTGTAACTGTCCATCCTCAGCCCAAGAGGCAATCCACCACACCACACTAGAGTAGGGTATTACACCACAATGGTGGCCCGAACCAGTATAAATCTTGCGTCTCATGTTCTTTGGGTTCGTCGAGCTAGGCTGTGAGATCGTAGAGTGTGTGAGCTAGAGAGGGGGAGAGATCTTCGCGCGCACCCCAGTGTTCGAACCTCAAGGGTTTTGCCGGAACCCGAAATCCGAAGGAACCATACGGTCTGTCGTAACGAACCGTTTGGAAAACAGTATGTAAGGCACACGGGCCAATATATAAATTGTGTGCGAGTTGTGCCCCATCGCACATGAGTTTTTTGCGTAGCCCGTCTTCCATGCTAGACTCCATCGCACATGTTTTCCAATAATTACCATCTGCGATAATGTTCTATCACAAACGGTTTAGGAGCCCCTTCGCACACATTCAAGTGTTGCAGACCGTTTGTGATTTGCTAGGTATCACCAACGGTTGCCGCAAGAGTGACGTGTGCTTTTCGTTTGGGATCTCACACGTTTCCTGAAAAAAATACGACTGGGATTGTATTTTGCATTGGGCACGGTTTACTCCCAATTCTCGTGTGCGATTACGCGATATCACAAATGGTTCCAGAGAACCTACGCACACGTAGTAGCGCTGCAAATCGTCTGCGATCTGATGTTTATCACCGACGGTTCTGCTACGATTAACGTATGCTTTCCGATGTGGATCGCACACACTCATTTAGTTGAACCGTGTGCGGAGCAATTGCCAGGTTAAAACAAAAATATCCCATTTTGAATCGGCATGCAAAAAGAAAATTTGCACAATATTCAATTGAACAAATAAACAAAAATATCCCATTTTGAATCGTCACGCAAAAAGCAAATTCGCCACAATATTCAATTGAACAAATAGTGTCCACAGGAAGAACATTCATCATATTTCGCAACAATTGCAATTGAACATATGGTAGCTAAATTCCAATGATTTGTCCACACATATATGCATTACATAATTAATCATAGTGTACAAAATATCAAGACCTCATCAGATGGAAAAGAATGGATCCATGCGTTATATGTTTAGCGGCTAACTCTTACTCAATGTTTAAGGAGAACGCATTTTGAAATCTTCACTATCACCAGTGGGATTGATGTAGTGATCCAGGAAGAAGTCCCTAATAAATCTCCGAACCATCAGCAATTCACCAGCCGGGAGCGGTTCAGGGGTCCTCGGTTTTAAGATGAGCTGCAGTATTTTTAACATGAGAATGTGCCATATGAGTGGAGTAGAAGATATTAATTAAGATAGACTTACTGGTACTAATTTGGGAGGATCGTCACAACTATCAGCAGATTTGTAGATGGAGATCATGTATCTGCAAACATAGTATCCACAAAGGTTGGTCCCTGCTTCTTACTAAGGACACTGAAATTTTTTGTACAAAATTAGTCATGTATTTGTCCTGTTAGGAACAACCTAACTCGTTTTAGATGTATTATTTTTTTATTTGGATAAAATAGAAATAGGTTTATTTAGAAGCTTGAACATTTGACTACTGTAAAGAAAGTTATTTGCAGACTGTTGGATAAATTTTCCGAAATAACGGATTTTGGAGTGTTACCGAAGAAACGATCTCGTGCTACACGGGTTGTTCCGTCTTGAACAGGTTCCCTGGTTTAGTTTTCCACAATGCGAGCATACTACAAATGATGATGAATTTTGACAACACTGAACCGGATATGAATGCAAATTAATTTCAACATCATAGAATTCAATACCTATCCAAGAATTGTTGAACATGCGTCAGATCCTGAGCGTTTGTTGACTCTCTGAGAGAATCGATGTAGCAAACTGTGTTCATGTTTGGAACAATGAATACCAATATCCAGTGATTGCAACATATTAAGAAAGCCATGAACTTATGAATGATGTCGAAATCTGAAAGACAATCAGTGTATGTGTGGTTGTTTACTTAACTTACCGTTCATGATATGGCCAGAGAAAAGATTTTGTATGGGACATGTTTTCAAAGATACGGAGGACCGTGTTAACGGCCCAGTCCCGTCGGTCCTTACCATGTAATGTTGTGCCATTTGCTAATGCAGGATCTATGAAATACACACTCTCCCTTATTCTTCTCCGCGCGTTTAATCCCCTATGAGGAATAAAATGCAGTTAGTTGTTTATCATTTATAGCTTTGTATGGAGAAGTTGATCAGAGTTTGTTAGGTTCTTACAAAATCAGGCATCTAACAAGAGTGGCATCAAGCACATTGAAGTTGAATAAGAGATGTAAGTCCTAGAAACTCACATTGATGGAACCAGCATCATGTCGGAAATGATCTCTATTGTAGTGGACTAGCAAAGCATGATAACCTGCTGACATTTGATCCATGCAATATTCATGTAACTCGCGTCAAGTGGAGATGCACTCATCAAAGTATTCGCCAACAAGAAATGGCTGGCCATGGACGTAATTGTGTGCTTCAAGTACGTCTGCTTTACTTTTAGCAAGCAACAATTCTACTTCTTCATCATCCATGGCGTCAGAAATAATATTACTCCCCGATTCGAACAAGCTGCTGTTAATTTGGTTCTGGGCGATGAGTGTTTTAAGTAAGAGGCAATCGTTCTCCTTCCTCTTCACTCTCCCGCTGCCCTTCCTCGTGGTCGTGGTTGTAGCCTTTTTGTCCACTTCCTTCTTGGTACTTGAAGCATTTCTAGCAGAACGTCTGGTTGCCTGCAAGGTAGACTGCTGATGTCTACTACACAACCTTCTTCTTATAGACGTTGTTGGGCCTCCAAGTGCAGAGGTTTGTAGGACAGTAGCAAATTTCCCTCAAGTGGATGACCTAAGGTTTATCAATTCGTAGGAGGCGTAGGATGAAGATGGTCTCTCTCAAGCAACCCTGCAACCAAATAACAAAGAGTCTCTTGTGTCCCCAACACACCCAATACAATGGTAAATTGTATAGGTGCACTAGTTCAGCAAAGAGATGGTGATACAAGTGGTATATGGATGGTAGAAATAGGTATTTGTAATCTGAAAATATAAAAACAGCAAGGTAACTAATGATAAAAGTGAGCGTAAACGGTATTGCAATGCGTTGAAACAAGGCCTAGGGTTCATACTTTTGCTAGTGCAAGTTCCCTCAACAATAATAACATAATTGGATCATATAATTATCCCTCAACAGGCAACAAAGAGTCACTCCAAAGTCACTAATAGCAGAGAACAAACGAAGAGATTATGGTAGGGTACGAAACCACCTCAAAGTTATTCTTTCCAATCAAATCATTGGGCTATTCCTATAAGTGTCACAAACAGCCCTAAAGTTCGTACTAGAATAACACCTTAAGACAGAAATCAACCAAAACCATAATGTCACCTAGATACTCCAATGTCACCTCAAGTATCCGTGAGTATGATTATACGATATGCATCACACAATCTCAGATTCATCTATTCAACCAACACATAGGACCTCAAAGAGTGCCCCAAAGTTTCTACCGAAGAATCACGACGAAAACGTGTGCCAACCCCTATGCATAGGTTCATGGGCGGAACCCGCAAGTTGATCACCAAAACATACATCAAGTGAATCACGTGGTATCCCATTGTCACCACAGATACGCACGGCAAGACATACATCAAGTGTTATCAAATCTTTAAAGACTCAATCCGATAAGATAACTTCAAAGGGGAAACTCAATCCATTACAAGAGAGTAGAGGGAGGAGAAAACATCATAGGATCAGAATATAATAGCAAAGCTCGCGATACATCAAGATCGTATCACCTCAAGAACACGAGAGAGAGAGAGATCAAACACATAGCTACTGGTACATACCCTCAGCCCCCAGGGAGAACTACTCCCTCCTCGACATGGAGAGCACCAGGATGATGAAGATGGCCACCGGAGAGGGATTGCCCCCTCCGGCAGGGTGCCGGAATGGGTCTAGATTGGTTTTCGGTGGCTACGGAGGCTTCTGGCAGCGGAACTCCCGATCTATTGTGCTCTCCGATCGTTTTAGGGTATTGCTAGCTCTTGAGCACAGTGTTGGATTTCCCCGGAGAGGAGAGGATGATGCAGCAAAGTAGCGTAAGTATTTCCCTCAGTCTTTGAGAACCAAGGTATCAATCCAGTAGGAGGCTACGCTCGAGTCCCTCGTACCAACACAAAAACAATAGCTCAACGCAACCAACACGCTTAGGGGTTGTCAATCCCTTCACGGTCACTTACGAAAGTGAGATCTGATAGAGATGATAAATAATATTTTTTGGTATTTTTGGTATAGAGATGCAAAGTAAAAAGTAAAAGCAAAGTAAAAGCAAAGCAATAATAAAGTGATGGAGATTGATATGATGATAAAGAGACCCGGGGGCCATAGGTTTCACTAGTGGCTTCTCTCAAGAGCATAAGTATTCAACGGTGGGTGAACAAATTACTGTTGAGCAATTGACAGAATTGAGCATAGTTATGAGAATATCTAGGTATGATCTTGTATATTGGCATCACATCCGAGACAAGTAGACCGAAACGATTCTGCATCTACTACTATTACTCCACTCATCGACCGCTATCCAGCATGCATCTAGAGTATTAAGTTAAAAACAGAGTAACGCCTTAAGCAAGATGACATTATGTAGAGGCATAGTTTCATGCAATATGATAAAAAAAACCATCTTGTTATCCTCGATGGCAATGATACAATACGTGCCTTGCTGCCCCTTCTGTCACTGGGAAAGGACACCGCAAGATCGAACCCAAAGCTAAGCACCTCTCCCATGACAAGAACAACCAATCTAGTAGGCCAAACCAAACTGATAATTCGAAGAGACTTTCAAAGATAACCAATCATACATAAAAGAATTCAGAGAAGATTCAAATATTATTCATAGATAGACTGGATCATAAACCCACCATTCATCGGTCTCAACAAACACACCGCAAAAAGAATATTACATCGAATAGATCTCTACAAGAGAGGGGGAGAACATTGTATTGAGATCCAAAAAGAGAGAAGAAGCCATCTAGCTACTAACTATGGACCCGTAGGTCTGAAGTAAACTACTCACACTTCATCGGAGAGGCTTGTATGATGATGTAGAAGCCCTCCGTGATCGATGCCTCCTCCGGCGGAGCTCCGGAACAGGCCCCAAGATGGGATCTCGTGGATACAGAAAGTTGCGGCGGTGGAATTAGGTTTTTGGCTCCTGTTCTGATCGTTTGGGGGTACGTGGATATATATATAGGAGGAAGAAGTACGTCGGTGGAGCTTCGAGGGGCCCACGAGGCAGGGGGCGCGCCCTCCACCCTCGTTACCGCCTCATGGCTTTCTTGACGGAGGGTCCAAGTCTCCTGGGTCTTATCTGATAAGAAAATCACGTTCCCGAAGGTTTCATTCCGTTTGGACTCCGTTTGATATTCCTTTTCTTCGAAACCCTAAAACAGGCAAAAAACAGCAATTCTGGGTTGGGCCTCCGGTTAATAGGTTAGTCACAAAAATAATAAAAAAGTGGAAAATAAAGCCCAATATAGTCCAAAACAGAAGATAATATAGCATGGAGCAATCAAAAATTATAGATACGTTGGAGACGTATCAAGCATCCCCAAGCTTAATTCCTGCTCGTCCTCGAGTAGGTAAATGATAAAAACAGAATTTTTGATGCGGAGTGCTACTTGGCATAATTTTAATGTAATTCTTCTTAATTGTGGTATGAATATTCAGATCCAAAAGATTCAAGACAAAAGTTCATATTGACATAAAAATGATAATACTTCAAGCATACTAACTAAGCAATTATGTCTTCTCAAAATAACATGGCCAAAGAAAGTTCATCCCTCCAAAATCATATAGTTTAGTCATGTTTCATTTTCGTCACACAAGAATGCTCTCATCATGCACAACCCCGATGACAAGCCAAGCAATTGTTTCATACTTTAGTAATCTCAAACCTATAAACTTTCACGCAATATATGAGCACGAGCCATGGACATAGCACTATGGGTGGAATAGAATATAATGATGGGGGGTTATGTGGAGAGTACAAAAAAGGAGAAAGTCTCACATCAACGAGGCTAATCGATGGGCTATGGAGATGCCCACCGATTGATGTTAATGCAAGGAGTAGGGATTGCCATGCAACGGATGCACTAGATCTATAAATGTATGAAAGCTTAACAAAAGAAACTAGTGGGTGTGCATCCAACTTGCTTGCTCACGAAGACCTAGGGCACTTGAGGAGGCCCATTTTTGGAACATACAAGCCAAGTTCTATAATGAAAAATTCCCACTAGTATATGAAAGTGATAACATGAGAGACTCTCTACTATGAAGATCATGGTGCTACTTTGAAGCACAAGTGTGGTAAAAGGATAGTAACATTGTCCCTTCTCTCTTTTTCTCTCATTTTTTTGGGCATTTTCTTTTTTTATGGCCTTTCTCTTTTTTGGGCCTTCTCTTTTTTTATGGCCTTCCTTTTTTATTCCTCACTTGGGACAATGCTCTAATAATGATGATCATCACACTTCTATTTATTTACAACTCAATGATTACAACTCGATACTAGAACAAAGATGACTCTATATGAATGCCTCTGGCGGTGTGCCGGGATATGCGATGAACCAAGAGTGACATGTATGAAAGAATTATGAATGGTGGCTTTGCCACAAATACTATGTCAACTACATGATCATGCTAAGCAATATGACAATGATGAATGTGTCATGATGAACGGAATGATGGAAAGTTGCATGGCAATATATCTCGGAATGGCTATGGAAATGCCATAATAGGTAGGTATGGTGGCTGTTTTGAGGAATATATAAGGAGGTTTATGTGTGAAAGAGCGTATCATATCACGGGGTTTGGATGCACCGGCGAAGTTTGCGCCAACTCTCGATGTGAGAAAGGGCAATGCACGGTACTGAAGAGGCTAGAAAGGATGGAAGGGTGAGAGTGCGTATAATCAATGGACTCAACATTAGTCATAAAGAACTCACATACTTATTGCAAAAATCTACAATTCATCAAAAACCTCGGCACTATGCGCATGCTCCTAGGGGGTAGATTGGTAGGAAAAGACCATCGCTCGTCCCCGACCGCCACTCATAAGGAAGACAATCAAATAACACCTCATGTTTCAAATTTGTTGCATAATGTTTACTATACGTGCATGCTACGGGACTTGCAAACTTCAACACAAGTATTTCTCAATTTCAAAACTACTCAACTATCATGACTTTGATATTATTACTTCCATATCTCAAAACAATCATCAAGCATCAAACTTTTCTTAGTATTCAACACACTCATACGAAAGTTTTATTATTAATCTTGCATACCAAGCATATTAGGATTTTAAGCAAATTACCATGCTAATAAGACTCTCAAAATAATCTAAGTGAATCATGAGAGATCAATATTTTCTATAAAACAAATCCACCACCGTGCTCTAAAAGATATAAGTGAAGCACTAGAGCAAAATTATAAAGTTCAAAAGATATAAGTGAAGCACATAGAGTATTCTATCAAATTATAAATCATGTATGGCTCTCTAAAAAGGTGTGTACAGCAAGGATGATTGTGGTAGACTAACAAGCAAAGACTCAAATCATAAAAGACGCTCCAAGCAAAACACATATCATGTGGTGAATAAAAATATAGCTCCAAGTAATGTTGCCGATAGAAGTAGACGAAAAAGAGGGGATGCCTTCCGGGGCATCCCCAAGCTTTGGATTTTAGGTGTCCTTAGATTGGGGTGCCATGGGCATCCCCAATCTTAGGCTCTTGCCACTCCTTGTTCCATAATCCATCAAATCTTTACCCAAAACTTGAAAACTTCACAACACAAAATTTAAAGTAGAAAATCTCACGAGCTCCGTTAGCGAAAGAAAACAAAAGACCACTTCAAGGTACTGTAATGAACTCATTCTTTATTTATATGGATGTTATACCTACTGTATTCCAACTTCTCTATGGATTATAAACTATTTTACTAGCCATAGATTAATCAAAATAAGCAAACAACACACGAAAAACAGAATCTGTCAAAAACAGAACAGTCTGTAGTAATCTGTAGCTAGTGCAAGATCTGGAACCCCAAAAATTCTAAAATAAACTTCTGGACGTGAGGAATTTATCTATTAATAATCTGCAAAAAGAATTAACTCAATATCACTTTCCAAATAAAAATGACAGCAGTTCTCGTGAGCGCTAAAGTTTCTGTTTTTTACAGCAAGTTCAACAAGACTTTCCCCAAGTCTTCCAAACGGTTCTACTTGGCACAAACACTAATTAAATACAAAAAACACAACCAAAACAGAGGCTAAATAATTTATTTATTACTAAACAGGAGCAAAAATCAACGAATAAAAATAAAATTGGTTTGCCTCCCAACAAGCGCTATCGTTTAACGCCCCTAGCTAGGCATAACAAGCAAGAATAGATCTAGGTATTGCCATCTTTGGTAGGCAATTCTTCAATGAGGCATCTATATCCCTTAGGAATTTCTTTCTTTCTAGTGATTATCAAACTCTTAGGCACAAGATCAAAAAATTTATTTGTATCAATTGGTTCCTTAATGATAGCAAAAAGATTGGGATGAATACTTATAGATTTAAGATCCGCAGCTTCCTTACTAGATGATTCACCCTTATTTTTAGGAACATACATAAGCTTGGCAATTTTAGTAGGAGGACTTGGAGTATTATTTACGGAAGAAAAAGTGGTTCCCAAGTTTGTAATGATACCCTCAAGTTTATCGATTCTAGTAGAATCTAAGTTTATTTTCTCATTAACTATGGGTTCCTTTTCCTTAATATTTATCAAAGTCATTCCTACCTTAGATCCGTATTGGGTAATTTGATTGTGGATCTTTTTATCTAGATTTTCAATTAATTCAATAGTAGCAACTTTATTTTCAATAATTTCAAATCTTTGCATAACATGCTCCAAAGTTAACATAGTTCCATTAACCAAAAGAGGTGGTGAGCCAAATAAATCTAAGATAGCATTATAAGAATCAAAAGTATGGCTACCCAAAAAATTCCCTCCGGTAATGGTATCAAGGATATATCTATACCAAGGATTAGCACCTACATAAAAATTGCGGAGAAGAACTGAAGTAGATTGCTTCCTGGTAGATCTATTTTGAGCATTGCAAATCCTATACCAAGCATCTTTTAGATTTTCTCCCTCCCTTTGTTAAATTTAGAACTTCATTCTCGGGAGACAACGGAGAAGATAAGAGACTAGCCATAACGACAAGCAAACAAACTAACATGCAAGCAGACAGGCAAAAGAGACAAATAGAGAGGGAGGATAGAGAGAGAGAGAGGGCGAATAAAACGGCAAGGGTGAAGTGGGGGAGAGGAAAACGAGAGGCAAATGGAAAATAATGTAATGCGGGAGATAGGGATTGTGATGGGTACTTGGTATGTTGACCTTTGCGCAGACTCCCCGGCAACGGCGCCAGAAATTCTTCTTGCTACCTCTTGAGCACTGCGTTGGATTTCCACAAAGAGGAGAGGATGATGCAACAAAGTAGCGTAAGTATTTCCCTCAATTTTTGAGAACCAAGGTATCAATCCAGTAGGAGGCTACGCTCGAGTCCCTCGTACCTACACAAAAACAGTAGCTCAACGCAACCTACGCGCTTAGGGGTTGTCAATCCCTTCACGGTCACTTATGAAAGTGAGATCTGATAGAGATGATAAATAATATTTTTTGGTATTTTTGGTATAGAGATGCAAAGTAAAAAGTAAAAGCAAAGTAAAAGCAAAGCAATAATAAAGTGATGGAGATTGATATGATGATAAAGAGACCCAGGGGCCATAGGTTTCACTAGTGGCTTCTCTCAAGAGCATAAGTATTCTACGGTGGGTGAACAAATTACTGTTGAGCAATTGACAGAATTGAGCATAGTTATGAGAATATATAGGTATGATCATGTATATAGGCATCACGTCCGAGACAAGTAGACCGAAACGATTCTGCATCTACTACTATTACTCCACTCATCGACCGCTATCCAGCATGCATCTAGAGTATTAAGTTAAAAACAGAGTAACGCCTTAAGCAAGATGACATTATGTAGAGGCATAGTTTCATGCAATATGATAAAAAAACCATCTTGTTATCCTCGATGGCAACGATACAATACGTGCCTTGCTGCCCCTTCTGTCACTGGGAAAGGACACCGCAAGATCGAACCCAAAGCTAAGCACCTCTCCCATGACAAGAACAACCAATCTAGTAGGCCAAACCAAACTGATAATTCGAAGAGACTTGCAAAGATAACCAATCATACATAAAAGAATTCAGAGAAGATTCAAATATTATTCATAGATAGACTGGATCATAAACCCACAATTCATCAGTCTCAACAAACACACCGCAAAAAGAATATTACATCGAATAGATCTCTACAAGAGAGGGGGAGAACATTGTATTGAGATCCAAAAAGAGAGAAGAAGCCATCTAGCTACTAACTATGGACCCGTAGGTCTGAAGTAAACTACTCACACTTCATCGGAGAGGCTTGGATGATGATGTAGAAGCCCTCCGTGATCGATGCCTCCTCGGGCGGAGCTCCGGAACAGGCCCCGAGATGGGATCTCGTGGATACAGAAAGTTGCGGCGGTGGAATTAGGTTTTTGGCTCCTATTCTGATCGTTTGGGGGTACGTGGATATATATATAGGAGGAAGAAGTACGTCGGTGGAGCTTCGAGGGGCCCACGAGGCAGGGGGCGCGCCCTCCACCCTCGTTACCGCCTCGTGGCTTTCTTGATGGAGGGTCCAAGTCTCCTGGGTCTTATCTGATAAGAAAATCACGTTCCCGAAGGTTTCATTCCGTTTGGACTCCGTTTGATATTCCTTTTCTTCGAAACCCTAAAACAGGCAAAAAATAGCAATTCTGGGTTGGGCCTCCGGTTAATAGGTTAGTCCCAAAAATAATATTAAAGTGGGAAACAAAGCCCAATATAGTCCAAAACAGTAGATAATATAGCATGGAGCAATCAAAAATTATAGATACGTTGGAGACGTATCAAGCATATGGAGATATATAGGCGGAAGAAGTACGTCAGGGGAGCCACGAGGGGCCCATGAGGGTGGAGGGCGCGCCCAGGGGGGTGGGCGCGCCCCCCCTACCTCGTGGCCTCCTCGAAGCTTCCCTTACGTGGACTCCAAGTCTTCTGGGATTCTTCTGATCCAAAAATAAGTTCCGTGAAGTTTCAGGTCAATTGGACTCCGTTTGATTTTCCTTTTCTGCGATATTCTAAAACAAGGAAAAAACAAAAACTGGCACTGGGCTCTGGGTTAATAGGTTAGTCCCAAAAATCATATAAAATAGCATATAAATGCATATAAAACATCCAAGGTTGATAATATAATAGCATGGAACAATCAAAAATTATAGATACGTTGGAGACGTATCAGCATCCCCAAGCTTAATTCCTGCTCGTCCTCGAGTAGGTAAATGATAAAAACAGAATTTTTGATGTGGAATGCTACCTAACATATTCATCATGTATTTCTCTTTATTGTAGCACTAATATTCAGATCCATAAGATTCAAGACAAAAGTTTAATATTGACATAAAAAAAATACTTCAAGCATACTAGAAAAGCAATCATGTCTTCTCAAACTAACATGGCCAAAGAAAGCTATCCCTACAAAATCATATAGTCTGGCTATGCTCCATCTTCACCACACAAAATATTTAAATCATGCACAACCCCGATGACAAGCCAAGCAATTGTTTCATACTTTTGATGTTCTCAAACTTTTTCAATCTTCACGCAATACATGAGCGTGAGGCATGGACATAGCACTATAGGTGGAATAGAATGGTGGTTGTGGAGAAGACAAAAAGGGAGAAGATAGTCTCACATCAACTAGGCGTATCAACGGGATATGGAGATGCCCATCAGTAGATATCAATGTGAGTGAGTAGGGATTGCCATGCAACGGATCCACTAGATCTATAAGAGTATGAAAGCTCAAAAAGAAACTAAGTGGGTGTGCATCCAACTTGCTTGCTCACGAAGACCTAGGGCATTTTGAGGAAGCCCATCATTGGAATATACAAGCCAAGTTCTATAATGAAAGATTCCCACTAGTATATGAAAGTGACAACATAGGAGACTCTCTATCATGAAGACCATGGTGCTACTTTGGAGCACAAGTGTGGTAAAAGGATAGTAGCATTGTCCCTTCTCTCTTTTTCTCTCATTTTTTTATTTGGGCTTTTCTCTTTTTTTATGGCCTCTTTTTTCTCCTTTTTTTATTTGGGCTTCTTTGGCCTCTTTTATTTTATATTTTTTTCGTCCGGAGTCTCATCCCGACTTGTGGGGGAATCATGGTCTCCATCATCCTTTCCTCACTGGGACAATGCTCTAATAATGATGATCATCACACTTTTATTTACTTACAACTCAAGAATTACAACTCAATACTTAGAACAAGATATGACTCTATATGAATGCCTCCGGCGGTGTACCGGGATGTGCAATGACTCATGAGTGACATGGATGAAAGAATTATGAATGGTGGCTTTGCCACAAATACGATGTCAACTACATGATCATGCAAAGCAATATGACAATGATGAAGCCTATCATAATAACGGAATAGTGGAAAGTTGCATGGCAATATATCTCGAAATGGCTATGGAAATGCCATAATAGGTAGGTATGGTGGCTGTTTTGAGGAAGGTATGTGGTGGGTTTATGATACCGGCGAAAGGTGCGCGGTATTAGAGAGGCTAGCAATGGTGGAAGGGTGAGAGTGCGTATAATCCATGGACTCAACATTAGTCATAAAGAACTCACATACTTATTGCAAAAATCTATTAGTTATCGAAACAAAGTACTACGCGCATGCTCCTAGGGGGATAGATTGGTAAGAAAAGACCATCGCTCGTCCCCGACCGCCACTCATAAGGAGGACAATCAATAAATAAATCATGCTCCGACTTCATCACATAACGGTTCACCATACGTGCATGCTACGAGAATCACAAACTTCAACACAAGTATTTCTCAAATTCACAACTACTCAACTAGCATGACTCTAATATTACCATCCTCATATCTCAAAAAAATCATCAAGTATCAAACTTCTCATAGTATTCAATACACTCTATATGAAAGTTTTTATTATATCCCTCTTGGATGCCCATCATATTAGGACTAAATTCATAACCAAAGCAAATTACCATGCTGTTCTAAATACTCTCGAAATGATATAAGTGAAGCATGAGAGTTAATCTATTTCTATAAAATAAAACCACCATCGTGCTCTAAAAATATATAGGTGAAGCACTAGAGCAACAACTCTAATATTACCATCCTCATATCTCAAAACAATCATCAAGTATCAAACTTCTCATAGTATTCAATACACTCTATATGAAAGTTTTTATTATATCCCTCTTGGATGCCCATCATATTAGGACTAAATTCATAACCAAAGCAAATTACCATGCTGTTCTAAATACTCTCAAAATGATATAAGTGAAGCATGAGAGTTAATCTATTTCTATAAAATAAAACCACCATCGTGCTCTAAAAATATATAGGTGAAGCACTAGAGCAACAACAAACTACTCCGAAAGATATAAGTGAAGATCAGTGAGTAGTGGCATAATTATGCAACCATGTGAAGACTCTCTAACATTTAAGAATTTCAGATCTTGGTATTTTATTCAAACAGCAAGCAGAACTAAATAAAATAAAATGACGCTCCAAGCAAAACACATATCATGTGGTAAATAAAAATATAGCTCCAAGTAAAGTTACCGATGAACGAAGACGAAAGAGGGGATGCCTTCTAGGGCATCCCCAAGCTTAGTCTCTTGCCACTCCTTATTCCATAGTCCATCGAATCCTTACCCAAAACTTGAAAACTTCACAACACAAAACTTAACAGAAAACTCGTAAGCTCCGTTAGTATAAGAAAATAAATCACCACTTCAAGGTACTATAATGAACTCATTATTTATTTATATTGGTGTTAAACCTACTGTATTCCAACTTATCTATGGTTTATAAACTATTTTACTAGCCATAGATTCATCAAAATAAGTAAACAACACATGAAAGAATCTGTCAAAAACAGAACAGTCTGTAGTAATCTGGCTCAAACGTATACTTCTGGAACTCATAAAATTCTCAAATAAATTGCTGGACCTGAGAAAATTATATATTAATCATCTGCAAAATGAATTAACTAAATATCACTCTCCAAATAAACATGGAAGAAATTCTCGTGAGCGCTAAAGTTTCTGTTTTTTACAGCATGATCAACAAGACTCTCCCCAAGTCTTCACAAAGGTTCTACTTGGCACAAACACTAATTAAAAGCATAAAACCACATACAAACAGAGGCTAGATGAATTATTTATTACTAAACAGGAACAAAAAGCAAGGAATAAAAATAAAGTTGGGTTGCCTCCCAACAAGCGCTATCGTTTAACGCCCCTAGCTAGGCATGATGATTTCAACGATGCTCACATAAAAGATAAGAATTGGAACATAAAGAGAGCATCATGAAGAATATGACTAACACATTTAAGTCTAACCCACTTCCTATGCATAGGGATTTTGTGAGCAAACAACTTATAGTAACAATAATCAACTAGCATAGGAAGGCAAAACAAACATAACTTTATTTAAGCACATAGAGAGGAAACTTGATATTATTGCAATTCCTACAAGCATATATTCCTCCCTCATAATAATTTTCAGTAGCATCATGAATGAATTCAACAATATAACCAGCAGCTAAAGCATTCTTTTCATGATCTACAAACATAGAAAAATTACTACTCTCCACATAAGCAAAATTCTTGTCATTCGGAATAGTGGGAGTATCATAAGAGACTCGAATACTACAAATCGTTTCCACATTAAAAGGGTAATTTTCAGAAAATGGGTAACCATAATCATGACAAGTTTTATAAATATAATCACTACTTTTTATAGCATCAGTATCATCACAATAATCATCATAAGTAGGAGGCATGCTATCATCATTATAAATTTGCATATCAAAACTTGGGAGACTAAAAATATCATCTTCATCAAACATAGCTTCCCCAAGCTTGTGGCTTTGCATATCATTAGCATCATGGATATTCAAGGAATTCATACTAACAACATTGCAATCATGCTCATCATTCAAATATTTAGTGCCAAACATTTTAATGCATTCTTCTTCTAGCACTTGAGCACAATTTTCCTTTCCATCATACTTACGAAAGATAATAAAAAGGTGAAGCGTATGAGACAAACTCAATTCCATTTTTTAGTTTTCTTTTATAAACTAAACTAGTGATAAAACAAGAAACTAAAAGACTCGATTGCAAGATCTAAAGATATACCTTCAAGCGCTAACCTCCCCGGCAACGGCGCCAGAAAAGAGCTTGATGTCTACTACACAACCTTCTTCTTGTAGACGTTGTTGGGCCTCCAAGTGCAGAGGTTTGTAGGACAGTAGCAAATTTCCCTCAAGTGGATGACCTAAGGTTTATCAATCCGTAGGAGGCGTAGGATGAAGATGGTCTCTCTCAAGCAACCCTGCAACCAAATAACAAAGAGTCTCTTGTGTCCCTAACACACCCAATACAATGGTAAATTGTATAGGTGCACTAGTTCGGCGAAGAGATGGTGATACAAGTGGTATATGGATGGTAGAAATAGGTATTTGTAATCTGAAAATATAAAAACAGCAAGGTAACTAATGATAAAAGTGAGCGTAAACGGTATTGCAATGCGTTGAAACAAGGCCTAGGGTTCATACTTTTGCTAGTGCAAGTTCCCTCAACAATAATAACATAATTGGATCATATAACTATCCCTAAACATGCAACAAAGAGTCACTCCAAAGTCACTAATAGCGGAGAACAAACGAAGAGATTATTGTAGGGTACGAAACCACTTCAAAGTTATTCTTTCCAATCAATCTATTGGGCTATTCCTATAAGTGTCACAAACAACCCTAGAGTTCGTACTAGAATAACACCTTAAGACACAAATCAACCAAAACCCTAATGTCACCTAGATACTCCAATGTCACCTCAAGTATCCGTGGGTATGATTATATGATATGCATCACACTATCTCAGATTCATATATTCAACCAACACATAGGACCTCAAAGAGTGCCCCAAAGTTTCTACCGGAGAATCACGACAAAAACGTGTGCCAACCCCTATGCATAGGTTCATGGGCGGAACCCGCAAGTTGATCACCAAAACATACATCAAGTGAATCACGTGGCATCCCATTGTCACCACAGATACGCACGGCAAGACATACATTAAGTGTTCTCAAATCTTTAAAGACTCAATCTGATAAGATAACTTCAAAGGCGATACTCAATCCATTACAAGAGAGTAGAGGGGGAGAAAACATCATAGGATCCAAATATAATAGCAAAGCTCGCAATACATCAAGATCGTATCACCTCAAGAACACGAGAGAGAGAGAGAGAGAGATCAAACACATAGCTACTGGTACATACCCTCGGCCCCGAGGGAGAACTACTCCCTCCTCATCATGGAGAGCACCGGGATGATGAAGATGGCCACCGGAGAGGGATTGCCCCCTCTGGCAGGGTGCCGGAACGGGTCTAGATTGGTTTTCGGTGGCTACGGAGGCTTCTGGTGGCGGAACTCCCGATCTATTGTGCTCTCCGATCGTTTTAGGGTATATGGAGATATATAGGCAGAAGAAGTACGTTAGGGGAGCCATGAGGGGCCCACGAGGGTGGAGGGCGCGCCCAGGGGGTGTGTTGACACACGAACACTTCACGTGTACCCTCGACGCCGGGGGTGATGTAGCGCAGCTCACGTCGAAGGAGACCCGACCGACAGCGCGATACGCAAGACAGTCGACGGGCGCTTTTGCAGACCCGAAAACCCCACACCCCCGGGAGGGACCCCGTCAGGGAGTGTAGCGGCTATGGGCTGCCCTAGGTCAATTCGCTCGCCCCTAGAGCCTCGGGATTCGCAGCTCTCAAACACGAAGAACAGCGAAGAACGAGATAGAAAAACGGTGGAGAGATAAAACGTAGATGAAAAAGTGGTATATTGATTTGTTCGATTGTGTGTTGTTCAATCGGCCGTCACCCCCAACATATATAAGAGGCGGCTGGACTTCCCGTACAAGTAAAGGATTCATCTAGGTTTTCCTTACAAGAAAAATTACATCAATTCACGTCCTAGAGTCCTAATTCTATTCCAACTCGGATTCAGTCTGAATCTGGCCCAAACTCTGTCTTCCTTGTTGCGTGGGCCGCCGGGCTTGCATATGATCTCCGATCGAGACGGCCCAAATATCAAACTTGTGCGCCTCGATGATACGAACAACTCTCATGTTGATCATTTTTTCAAATAAGGCCATCTTGAATACTTTTCGAGGTCATCTTTATCTTCCAGTCGGACTCGGTTTTGCAGTAGACTGGATTATCCGAGTCTCGTAGTGAATTTTTAGGATATATATTATCTCTGATGATGATGACTCCAAAATCAAAATTTACCATCTTGATGATACGCACAACTTCTGTATTGAACACTTCTTCATCCAAGGTCATTTTGATAAACTTTTGAGCACATGTTCAATTTCACTCGGACTTGAGCTCATCCACTCGGATATTAGATACTTTCACTCGGATCGTCCGATTGGACTTTTTCACTCGGAAGACAATCTTTCACTCGGATGACTATATTTCCACTCGGATGACTATATTTCCACTCGGATGACTATATTTCCACTCGGAAGGCACTATCTTATTCACTCAGATGACTATATTTCCACTCGGAAAGCACTATCTTATTCAATCGGCAAGTTTTCGTCCCGATGGTAATCTTTTCATTCGGAATATTTTCACCTGGACGACAATTTCACTCGGATGATCATATTTTCACTCGGATGACTATATTTCCACTTGGATAATAATAAGTTCATCCGGTCAGCAAACTTTCACTCGACCGTAAAATTTCACTCGGATGGTAAACTTTTCACTCGGATTTCCGACTGAAAACATAGCCCGATCTTGATTTGTCTCTCCAGGCCTCATATGATCTCGGATTGAGATGAATTATTTATGAAAATCGATCAGCTTGACGAGACGAAACTTTTCCATGTTGAATGTTTTTCGATTCAAGGCCGTATTGATGGCCGAATTACTCGCGCAACCTATCAGACAAGTGTCTGGCACCTCGCGCCATATTTCCGTTGAGGTTCAGTCTACAGTATATTGCCTCTAACTTTTGCATATGAATTCGGATTGAGATGATTTATATATCAAAATCAATTGCCTCGACGAGACGAAGACAATTCCTGAAGAGTGCTCCTTCATCCGAGGTCATCTTGAAGACGTGATTGGCCAAAAACCACTCGCAACATTGAACTATGCCACTCGGAGTATAGTTTCGGTCCGTAAGATAAAGTCGAATAAATATAACCGAAACATCAAAGTGGTTCCACTCGGTGACGTGAATATTTTTATGCTGAAAACTCATTCACTCGAGACCATCTTCATTGCAATCTGTATCTTGCCAAAATCAGGTGTCAACACATGCCCCCCTGTTTTTCGGCAAAGCTTGCACGCCGAAAAATAATATGCATAGTGTTTGTTCTAAGGACGATATCAACACTCCATCGGCCATTTATTTTTCTCAGGGCGATAATTATGTATCGGCCATGTTTGTGCTGAGGGCGATAATCGTATATCGGCCATTGCCCACTTAGGCTTCCTGCCACACACTCGGCTGGTACTTCAAATATTTGCCATTGAGAGCTCGAGGTAACAATGCCCCTTGTATTGATTCCACCAAATATGAATTTCCGGGAACAACTCTTGTAATTCTAAAAGGACCTTCCCAACTTGGAGACCACTTCCTGAATTTTCTATCTCTTGAACCAATCGGCAGAATCACTTTCCAAACGAGGTCACCAACTTGAAAATTCTTCAACTTGACTTTCTTATTGTAAGCCCTTGCCACCCTCAACTTATCTCTCTCTATGGCTTTCAAAGCAGCCAAATGTTTATCAGCAACCTCATCAATGTTGTCCATCATCAAGTTGTACAAGTCTATTGCCGATAAATCATTTTGTTTGGCTATTCTCAAAGCATTCAAATTTACTTCCACCGGTAAAACAGCCTCCTGACCATATACTAGCTCATATGGAGTCACTTTCGTAGCACCATGCCTTGAGATCCTATGTGCCCATAATGCCTCAGACAACAAGTCATGCCATCTCCTTGGATTATCCTCAATCTTCTTCTTGATAAGCTTGATTAAAATTTTATTGCTAGACTCAGCTTGTCCATTAGCTTGGGCATAATATGGAGAGGAATTGAGCAACTTTATGTTATAAGATTCGGCAAACTCTCTGACTTGGTGTGACATGAAAGATGAACCTTGATCTGTAGTTAACGTTTGAGGAATACCGAATCTATGAATAATGTGCTCGGTTATGAATTGAATTACCTCCGTATGCGTCATGTTCTTGAGAGGTATTGCTTCAGACCATTTAGTGAAATAATCAGTTGCCACCAATACGAACCGATGCCCTTTTGAGGAAGACGGATGGATTTGTCCAATGAAATCTAAACCCCAACCTCTGAAAGGCCACGGTTTGATAATAGGATGTAACATAGCAGCAGGAGCCAATTGAATATCACCAAACTTTTGACAAGCTTCACACCCCTTATAATATCTGAAGCAATCATTAATCATAGTCGGCCAATAAAACCCAGCACTTCACAATAACCATTTCATCTTGGGAGCCGACTGGTGAGTGCCACAAATACCTTCATGTACTTCTCCCATAGCAACTCTTTCCTGGTCCTCGTCCAAACACTTTAGAAGAACATCATCGATGGTTCGGCGATAAAGACCATCATCTCTTATTGTATACTTGAAAGCCATACGCCGACCAACCCTGTCCACCCTTTCACTTGGATTGCACAAGTAATCAACAATGGGCTTCCTCCAGTTGGGATTGTCACCTGCACTAGACTTTTTGTTAATGGCCGAATCAGTGGGTTTAGGTTCGGCCTCTCCCATATTGGCAAGACAAGACATCGGTTTTTGAGAGATATGAAACATGCCATGATCAACATGATATCCGGATGCTTGTTGTGCCAATTCATTTGCTTTCCAATTGTCATGTCTAGATATATGAGCAATGCTAAAGCAATCCAAAGTAGAAATTATATCTAGACATCTATCAAGATAAACGTTAAGTGATTCGTCCAAACACTGAAAGACTGGATATTTGCTGCACCACTAGTAACGAATCACCATAAGCCTCAATATGTGTAGCACCTATAGCAAGTAACATCTCTAGGCCGAATAACAATGCTTCATATTCGGCTTGATTGTTTGTGCAAAAATATTCTAAGCGGCATGAGACTTCAAAAACAGCACCATGAGGAGATATATATATATATATATAAACAATACCAACACCTTGGCCATTGCTACAAACTGAACCATCAAAGTATAATCTCCATGGTACCAATGAAACAAGGTTCATATCAACATCATGCTCGTTATTAACCCGATGTTCAACAATGAAATTAGCAACAATTTGGCCTTTCATGGATTTTAGAGATTCATAAGCCAAATCATATTCAATCAAAGCATAAGCCCACTTGCCAATTCTACCACTAAGAATTGGCCTATGCAACATGTATTTAATGACATTGGTTTGACAAGCTACTACACAAACACTCGGCACTAAATAATGTCTCAATTTTGTGCAAGCATAATATAAGCATAGACATAATTTCTCAATAAATGTATACCTTGTCTCTGCGTCCAATAAGCGGCGGCTCAAAAGTGATGGCATGCTCTTTTCCTTCGGTCTCTTGAGTTAGAACAGCACCAATAACTCCTTCCTATGCTGCAATGTAAAGTCTGAAGGGTTCCCTATGCTTGGGTGCTCTCATCACCGGAGGAGTGCACAAATAATTCTTGATCATATCAAATGCTTCTTGCTGTTTTGCCCCCCAAGTGAAATCAGCATCATTCTTTAACCGAAGGATAGGAGTAAATGCATCAACTTTCCCTGATAGATTAGCTATGAACCTTCTCAAATAATTGACCTTGCCAAGGAACTTTTGCATATCTCTCTTGCATGTTGGAGCCTCCACTTTCTGTATAGCCTCTATCTTTTTGGGATCAATCTCTATACCATCTTCATGAATAATGAAACCCAAAAACTTGCCAGCTGACACGCCGAAAGCACACTTCAAAGGATTCATTTTCAGTCCATACTTTTTCATTCTTTCAAAAGCTAAATGCAAATCGGCCAAGTGAGATTCAAAAGCATCCGATTTGACAACAATATCATCAATATAAACTTCAAGTATGACACCGAGTAAATCATGAAAAATCAAATTCATAGCCCTTTGATATGTGGCGCCAGCATTTTTTAATCCAAATGTCATCACTGTCCACTCGAATAAACCAAGGAAACCAGGGAATGGAAAAGTTGTCTTGTACATGTCCTCTTCGGCCATAAAAATTTGGTTGTATCTGGCATTACCATCTAGAAAGCTAATAACCTTATGTCCAGAAGCATCATTAATAAGCATATCAGCTATTGGCATAGGATACTCATCTTTGGGTGTAGCCCTATTCAAATCTCTGAAGTCAATGCACACCCTCAACTTACCGGACCCTTTCTTCTCCACTAGGACAATGTTAGAAATCCACTCGGCATACCAGCAAGGTCGAATGAAATTATCATCAAGCAGTCGACCGATCTCTTCCTTGATCCGGTCATATGTTTTCGGATTAAATTTTCTGGCCGACTGTTTATAAGGTCTAAAACCGACCTTTATAGGTAACCGATGTTCCACTAGCTCTCGGCTTAATCCTGGCATCTCATGATATTCCCATGCAAAGCAACAAACATATTCTTTCAATAGCTCGATTAACTTAGCCTTACAATCGGCTTTCAAATTTTTGTTTATAAATGTCGGTCGAGTGACTGAACCATCTCCAATATCTACCTCTTCTAACGGATCGGCTGATGTAAAACCTTGTCCAAGTTTATCCATGTCATCCAACCCCTCTATAGACTCATACATATCGTTCTCATTGGACCGATACTTTACAAGACGTTTTTGTAATCACTCGAAATTAGGATCCATTTAAACATATCATACCTTGGAGCCGATTGCATTCACTCGGCTTTAAAGAGACGGGCACAAAACCATTCTTGGTTGCGCTGAGAAAATCAAATTCTGATAAGTCACGTCCTGTCAAGCAAGTAGCATTGGGATGTTGCCAATCCACCGATGCATCGGCCAAAGCAACACAGGCCGAGTTATCCGCGTGAATAACTTCCACTTCATCATCAACCCACTGAATCAAAAACTGGTGCATAGTGGATGGCACGCACTGGTTTGCATGAACCCAATCGCGGCCTAGTATGACGTTGTAGTTACCTTGCACCTCAGCGACAAAGAATGCAGTAGCCAAAGTTTTGCTTCCGACTGTAAGCTCCACATACATCACACCTTTGGCTTCAGTTTTCTCTTTGCCTTCAAATCCATTGAGCACCATATTGGTCTTGATCAATTCTTCATCAGGCAAACCCAATCTCTTGAAGACCGAATAGGGCATAAGATTTACCACAGCACCACCATCAACAAGCATCCGAGTGAGCGGCGACCCATTGATATGACCTCTGAGATATAATGGTTTAAGATGTGTTACTGGTTCTTTTGGCTTCTCGAATATTGCGTTTTTAGGGCCAAAATCCAGCTGAGCCACCTCCCCTTCTTCATCTACAGCACGAAACTCAGCAGGTAAGTAGTACACCATATTGATATCCATACCTTCATGAACCGGCATAGACTCATAGTCCAACATATCAGCCTCCTCCTCGAGTGCATCCACCGATTCTGAAATTTGTCCGAGTGAAGGATAAGTAAGAAGTGTCGTAGACGATGTCATATCTGTTGCATCATCCTTCTTTGGTGATGTAGGTATTGCTGTGATAGATGTAGAAGCTGTTGTATCTTGTATTTGTTTAGGCCTCCACACTTGTTTTGGTGGAACCATGGGTCGAGTGTCATTGAACAACTTATCCCTTTGTTTCTCGGCCTCCTGTTCTGCCATCTCTCGACTCCTTAACCTCTGTAGTTTCCTCTTTTGTGTCTTTGTTAGCCCTGGAGGACACCACTTCGGCTGAGTGTATTTAGGATCTCTCGTTTTTACTCGGCTGGTGCTTGCTTCATGGTCATTAGCCGAGTGCTTTGGCGCGATAGCAAGTATCGGCTCAGTCGGATTGCTATGCACAATCGGCTGTTGTATGGCGAATGTTTCGGTGCCCAAGATAAGTGAGTCGACATCCATTTTCTCCTTGCCTTTTCCCAACTCAACTGCTGCAACACTTGGTGATTTAACACGCCATTCTTTTCGACTTTCCAGATGCATGAAATTTCCACTCGGGCGCACCTTTTTACTCTGATGGAATCCACTCGGATGAATATCACTTGGATGGAATTCAGTCAGATGGAATCTACTCGGCCACATTTTTTCACTCGGATAGCTTCCACCTAGGTGCATTCTTACACTCGGATAATTTCCATCCGGTCGCATGTTTTGACCAGCCGACCGATAGTTACCGATGTTCAGTCGGCCTCTATATGAATAGTCAAGTCGATCCCAAACAAATTGTGTATGCTTTTCTAGAAACGACACCCTTGGTCCACTCGGTTTTATATACTGACTGAACATATCAGCTGATGGTGACCTTGGTCGCTTCAGGTATGATGGCCGGTTAGAGCTGGGACCAGCCGACTGATTAGCATATTTGGATAGCAACATATCAAAAGTTGGCCTGATCCGCTTGCGTTGCACTTTAGCTTCATTCCTCTTCCACTTGCCAACTTCTGGACTCTTGGGTTTGACAAATTTAACTCGCGTATTTTCTTGCACTTGCAGTTTCCCCCCGAGTGTAGGATTCTTCATGGTGATTTTGATTACTTCCTTGCCATCGGGTTGCTTACCAAGCACAACCTGTCTCCCCAAGACCTTGTTGTCCTCCTTGTCTTTCCTGGGCTCACCAACAATGACATTAGCTTTATTAGCAGATTCGGCTACCTCAGGCCGAATGAGTAGCTTCTTGCCCTCCAAATCCATTGTATTCATTGGAAAAGGCTGTTTATCAACTTGCATCTCAAAAAAGTTCAATCGTCCATCATTAATGGCCGATTGTATCTGTCGTCGAAAAACATTGCAATCATTAGTAGCATGAGAAAAAGAATTATGATACTTGCAATAAGCACGCCGTTTTAGCTCTACAAACGGCGGTAAAGTATGAGATATTCTAATAATCTTAGCCTGCAGCAAAGCATCAAATATTCTATCACACTTAGCAATGTTAAAAGTAAACTTCATCTCTTCATCACGATTCTTATGAATCGGTTTCAGATCATTGCAAGTAAAGGGTTTGGCCTTAGATGGACAAACAAATTCAGTAGCAAAAACATCACCCTCATCGTCCGAGTGATCACTATCATATTCCACCATATTCATCTTTGGACGATCGGCTTTGTATCTATGCACTTCTTTGAGATCTTTGCTTCGGCTTTCCTGAGCCAAAGCCCTTTGTAAGAGTTGGTTGATATTTAAGAACTCATAACCTTCCAGCTTTTCTCTAATGGGAGTTCTCAAACCACTCAGCACTAGGTCTGCCAAGTCTCTCTCGGTTATCACCAAACTAAAACACCGGTTTTTTGTTTCTCTGAATCTCTTGACATAATCGGAGACCGATTCGTCATGCTTCTGTTTAACCGATGTTAGATGTGATAACTTGAGTTCATTGTCGCCACTATAAAAGTGATCATGAAATTTCTGCTCTAGCTGTGACCAAACCCGAATGGAACCATGTGGTAAAGAAGAAAACCATGAAAATGCAGTACCAGTTAAAGATAAAGGAAACAAACGCACTTTCAACTCATTTAGTGAGCCTGCTTCACCTAGTTGTGCTAAGTATTGACTAACATGCTCCCGTGTGGTTTTTGTGCCCTCTCCATTGAACTTAACAAAATCTGGAATCTTATATCCCGGAGGGCACTGGATGGCATCAAAGTACTCGGGGTATGGCTTTTGGTAAATCCGATTCCGAGGTAACTCAACTCCAAAATTTTCTCGAAGCATCTTAGCCATCTCCTCTCTAAGATTAGCTAGACCATCATCCATAGTGGACGATGCAGCTTGTGGCAGTGGCATAGAAGGAGTAGGGTTGCTAGTTGTGGGTAGGAATTGTGGCATGTATGTCGACCCATAATTTGGTAGTGGTCGAGTGGTTGTAGCTGTAGGTAGAGTTTGGTTCGGCGTTGCCACCGAACCTGTCATGCTCATAATAGGATTAATGGGTGTAGCCACAATCTGATTTGTTTGGGTAGGATAATAAGTCATCGGCACGGGAGGCGCCGATGCAATAGGTAAAGCCAGATTAGGGTTTTGCACACTAGCAGCTACACCATTATTACCACTAGACGATTGAGATATATTCTTCTGAGCATTAGTATTTTCTATAAAAGTTTGATAGACTAGATTGTTACCATCAGCAATACGACTTTCAATCTCAGCCCACTGCTCAGGAGAAAAGGCAGTACTTACAGAGGGTTTAACCTGCTCGGCTTGAAGAGGAGGGAACTTGATTTCTTCAATCGGAGTGATGTTGCCTTGGCGATCCTTCTTGAACTTTGCAAGGAACTCCTGCAAGTCCTTCTCCTCGCGCGCCTTCTTGTACTCCTCATAAACTTGGCGATGATCGGCCGATATCTCATCAAGACTGGGCTTAATGATGTTATCGGCGTCTACCTCAGATGGCTTGGGAATATCAGACATGGTGGATGATGACGATTGATCTTCGTTCCCCAGCGGAGTCGCCAAAAAGTGTGTTGACACACGAACACGTCACATGTACCCTCGACGCCGGGGGTGATGCACCGCAGCTCACGTCGAAGGAGACCCGACCGACAGCGCGATATGCAAGACAGTCGACGGGCGCTTTTGCAGACCCGAAAAACCCACACCCCCGGGAGGGACCCCGTCAGGGAGTGCAGCGGCTATGGACTGCCCTAGGTCGATTCGCTCTCCCCTAGAGCCTCGGGATTCGCAGCTCTCAAACATGAAGAACAGCGAAGAACGAGATAGAAAAACGGTGGAGAGATAAAACGTAGATGAAAAAGTAGTATATTGATTTGTTCGATTGTGTGTTGTTCAATCGGCCGTCACCCCCAACATATATAAGAGGCGGCTGGACTTCCCGTACAAGTAAAGGATTCATCTAGGTTTTCCTTACAAGAAAAATTACATCAATTCACGTCCTAGAGTTCTAATTCTATTCCAACTCGGATTCAGTCTGAATCTGGCCCAAACTCTGTCTTCCTTCTTACGCGGGCCGCCGGGCTTGCATATGATCTCCGATAGAGACAGCCCAAATATCAAACTTGTGCGCCTCGACGATACGAACAACTCTCATGTTGATCATTTTTTTCAAATAAGGCCATCTTGAATACTTTTCGAGGTCATCTGTATCTTCCAGTCGGACTCGGTTTTGCAGTAGACTGGATTATCCGAGTCTCGTAGTGAATTTATAGGCTATATATTATCTCTGATGATGATGACTCCAAAATCAAAATTTACCGTCTTGATGATACGCACAACTTCTGTATTGAACACTTCTTCATCCAAGGTCATTTTGATAAACTTTTGAGCACATGTTCAATTTCACTCGGACTTGAGCTCATCCACTCGGATATTAGATACTTTCACTCGGATCGTCCGATTGGACTTTTTCACTCGGAAGACAATCTTTCACTCAGGCGACTATATTTCCACTCGGATGACTATATTTCCACTCGGAAGGCACTATCTTATTCACTCAGATGACTATATTTCCACTCGGAAAGCACTATCTTATTCAATCGGCAAGTTTTCATCCCGATGGTAATCTTTTCACTCGGAATATTTTCACCTGGACGACAATTTCACTCGGATGATCATATTTTCACTCGGATGACTATATTTCCACTTGGATAATAATAAGTTCATCCGGACAGCAAACTTTCACTCGACCGTAAAATTTCACTCGACCATAAACTTTCACTCGGATGGTAAACTTTTCACTCGGATTTCTGACTGAAAACATAGCCCGATCTTGATTTGTCTCTCCAGGCCTCATATGATCTCGGATTGAGACGAGTTATATATGAAAATCGATCGGCTCGACGAGACGAAACTTTTCCATGTTGAATGTTTTTCGATTCAAGGCCGTATTGATGGCCGAATTACTCGCGCAACCTATCAGACAAGTGTCTGGCACCTCGCGCCATATTTCCATTGAGGTTCAGTCTGCAGTATATTGCCTCTAACTTTTGCATATGAATTCGGATTGAGATGATTTATATATCAAAATCGATTGCCTCGACGAGACGAAGACAATTCCTTAAGAGTGCTCCTTCATCCGAGGTCATCTTGAAGACGTGATTGGCCAAAAACCACTCGGAACATTGAACTATGCCACTCGGAGTATAGTTTCGGTCCGTAAGATAAAGTCGAATGAATATAACCGAAACATCAAAGCGGTTCCACTCAGTGATGTGAATATTTTTATGCTGAAAACTCATTCACTCAAGACCATCTTCATTGCAATCTGTATCTTGCCAAAATCAGGTGTCAACAGGGTGGGCACGCCCCCTACCTCGTGGCCTCCTCGAAGCTTCCCTTACATGGACTCCAAGTCTTCTGGGCTTCTTCTTATCCAAAAATAAGTTCCGTGAAGTTTCAGGTCAATTGGACTCCGTTTGATTTTCTTTTCTGCGATATTCTAAAACAAGGAAAAATATAAAAACTGGCACTGGGCTCTGGGTTAATAGGTTAGTCCCAAAAATCATATAAAATAGCATATAAATGCATATAAAACATCCAAGGTTGATAATATAATAGCATGGAACAATCAAAAATTACAGATACGTTGGAGACGTATCAACTGCCGAGCAGACGGTGAAGCTTGGACGGACTTCTTAGCAGACGGTTTATCTATGCCAGACCGCTGAGCTGGCGATGCTGCTGTGACGGACTGCTGGGCTATAGGAGCAGGGGCATCAGACTGCTAACCATGCATTGAAGCTATGTCGGGTTTCTGCGCAGGTGGTGCCAACTTGTCGGTGTGCTGAGGAGGCCGTGCCAACGCATTGGTTTGCTGAGCAGGAAGTGCTGACGCATTGGTATGCTGATCACGCGCCTACGGACCGACAGCCTGATGAGCAGTCGTTTCTGGACCTACAGACTGCTTAGCAGGCGGTTCCGAAGCATCAGACTGCTTAGCAGTCTATTTCACCAGGTTGGTCTGCCGAGCATGTGCTGCAGTTGGTTCTCCCCCCGCTGCTTCAGTGGCCAGCATCTGAACCGGTGGTGCGTCATCAGTAGTTGTAGGCCTTGCCATTGGATGCTTTGGGCGGAGGATGACATGGCCTGTATGCCACAAAGTCGGGCCGGCTGATCACAGGTTGATGCAACAGCCCGCGAGAGCTGCTGTGGCAAGGAGAGTGTCAACAGTTGAGGGGAGACCGTGGTTTCTCTTGGCGGGGCTTCAGGAATCTCATCGATGAACTCTATTTCCTTTCGTGGCCACTGGATGTGATGTAATAGTGTTTCTCCCAAGGTCCTTTGCTCATTGAAGTCTCCTAGGACATTCTTCAGGGCAAATTCATTGAATCCAGGCTTTACTTCAGTCACGTAGCACTTCACACAGCCCGGCTTCAATGGCACATTGTCCAAGAAGAGGTCATCTTCCAAGAAGGGTGGGCAAACCTTGGTTGTTGCACATTTTAATGTACCTTCATAATGTTTAAGCACGCCCTTCAGTCTGTCTTTCATTCCAGATAGATTAGATATAGCATCATCACGAGCAGCTGTAGTCTTAGTGTCGCTGGGGTCAGCTGATGCGCAGCTACTCTTGTGCAGTGTTGTCGCGCAATAAGCAGCATCATCCATGCCCGCCTCCCCTCCCATTTGCTGGCTGTCTGTCAGTGTTAGAGTCTTCTACATCATCATTGACTCCTCAACATCCTTTTGAACAGCTGGATAATTCTCCTTCTTCAACTTTTCAAACAATGCATTCTGCTTCATTTCACTCCTCGCTTTTTTCATGCTGAGCCTCTCTTCTTTGTTGAGTGTGAAAGCCCTCTTTTGCGGGACATTAACACGTATACCCCTTGCACAGCCAGGGGGCTCTTTTGTCTCCAAAGCAATGGACAGAATGTCACATGGCCCTAAGTTCCTGTAGAACCTTCCAGGGATCTTGGAAGCCTCTACCATCACTTCATACAGCTTGGCATCAAGTGCGTTTTCAAAGTAATAAGTTTCGTCATCGTGCCTCTTTGCACGTGCCCGCAAGTAGTCTCTGGCGCGTTCGCCCCTGATTTCACTAAAGACCGGATTCCCACCCGCTGCTACTGCTTCTTTGTCCTCCTGTTCCCATATCAGTTTCATGTCGTAGTATCCTGCCACACCCATACGGTGGGGGTGTATGTTCTTCTAAAGTTTTTATTGCTTGAAACTCTTCTCAAGAAACTCTGGAGTTGCCTTGACCCTTTTGAATTCTGCCCAGTCTTCCTTTGTAATTTGGGGGTATGCAGGGATTGGGTCCTTGCCTTCACTCAAGTACTTCTTGTACAGCACGTGCTTCCAATTTCTCCAAGCATCCCTAGCCTTCTTCAGTGCAGCGTGTTCCACCTGCATTCTCCACTGCTCTGGAACGTTGAAGTGATCCATGATCTCCCGGACTATCCTTCGCCATGTTTCTGTGTCAGCCTTCCGAAACCTCGGCAGATTAATGTTGAGCCTTGCCCTGCCAACAAATCCACACACACTCCTGAACCTCATGCGTCCTTTACCTAGTTTAGTTGGAGCCCAGGACTTTAAATCAATCTCGGTAACTTCATATACACATTTAGGCTGGTGTGTGGGCTTCCTTGGAGCATTCCTCCGTGTCCTGACCGGAAGGGTAATTGCTGCAGCTCTATCCCGTTCAAGACTACTTGATCCCTCACAATCTGCTGAAGACCTGGGGTTGTCCGAATCAGATGAAGATACATGGCCTGAGTGAGTGTTGTCGCTGCTACTCGGCATCTACAAAGAACACATGCGAAACTCAAGAAAGGAGGATAAGCATAAAACTAACAACTTGGTATCAAGCTTTCTAAACATGCCATGCAATAATCTAGAAAATGTACGGCTAATTTGTTAAGTTTGTGTGACTCGGGCGCCCGCGATCTGTAAATAGGCAGTAACTTATTGGAACAAATACAGCTTATATGTAGTAAGGAAGGTAGATAATGAACATATATATGCTCTCCGTTATTTTATAGCCAATTTGGGGACATACGGAACGAAATTGCAAGAGGGATTGCGAGGAAATATGCCTCACCGCAATGGAGAGCAGTAACTAACAGGCTTCTTAATGCAAACCCGGCTGGACCACAGGAGAGGCGAGGTTTACTGCATCGATATGCTCGAGGGTGGTTGGTGAGCAAACAAAGACGACGAGGCGCGGGCCGCCGCGTGTTGGGAATTGAAGTGGAGGTAGGCTTGATGCCGAAGAGCGGGCACACGGCCGGGGTGAGCACGGCGGCACCGGGGAGGGTTCTGCTGTGGATCTGGTGGGAGGGGGAGCTGGCGAAGGAGATTGGGTGGACTAGTTGAGTGAAATGCGGGAGGACGGTGGGGGTGTTGGGGACTTTGGGTGTTGGCGGCCTAGGTGAAAAGGGTGAAAAATATCCCCGGTCGCCGCGCGCGCGGAAAGGCCTATGCAAACGGTTGCCTCTAAGCGCTCGTGTGCACAAACAAAATAATTTCGTTTGAAATGAAGACGTGAGTTCATCGTTTCGCCTCTAAATTTTTCCCACGTAAACCAATCACAATTTTACCATGGGTTTGATTTGTTGGCGCATTTCAGGTCTCATGTGCTATATGTAAGACATTTTTTGGCATTTACTGTGCATGTTGGCATATAAATCAATTCCTAGCCGGATTGCATTTCCTATCAAAAGGGATGAGGATTGCCATTCAATCTGGGAGCATCCAACGACGCATACGTACGATCCGTGGGGTTTGGGTTCTGGCCAATCAGAACGCACGACTCAGATCGCGCACGCAGGGAGGGGGGCATCGGCCACGGTTTGGTAGGTACACGGCTTTCGTGTGTGAACTGTGTGCTATTTGAAAACATTTTTTGGAGGGGCTATTTGAAAACATGTACATGTGTTGTCGAAAGGGATGAGGATCGCCGTTCAATCAAGGAGAATCCAACGGTGCAGACATACGATCCGTGGGGTTTGGGTTCTAGCCAATCAGAAAGCACGACTCAGATTGCGCGCGCGGCAGAGGGGTGGGGGTGCATCGGCCATGGTTTAGTGGACACACGACTCTCGTGAGTGAACTATGTGCTCTTTGGAAACATTTACATTACCTAACATCATATTTTTGTTCGAATGAAAACATGAGTTCATCGTTTCGCCTCCAATTTTTTCCACGATAAGAAATCACGAGTATGGTGGAGAGTGCCATATACTAGCTCCCTCTGTAAACTAATACTCCCTATGTAAACTAATATAAGAGCATTTAGATCACTACTTTAGTATTCTAAACACTCTTATATTAGTTTACAGAGGGAGTATATAGTATCGTAGAGTACGTACGTACCTTCATAGTGCATATATAGTATCATAGAGTAGTACTAGCTCCCTCTGTAGACTAATATATATATAAGAGCGTTTAGATTACTAAAATAGTGACCTAAACGATCTTATATTAGTTTGCAGAGGGGGTATATATCATAGATGACCGTATTTATGGCCATGCATGACACAAAGTAGTATAGCATTTATTATATATATATATGTTACGGTATCTACATATGTTACTGCTTCTTTGCCACATCATCATATTTTATATTCCCGAGTGCATGATATACCGGCTATGATACCCCTAGTATGGCCACTCGAATAAGGCTGGTCATAATATGGGAGTATCAAGCGGTACGATGCATGTCAACTAGACTTTTTGGATGATGTGGCACATAGTTAAACTGGAAAGGAGGTAGTATGAGAATAGCCACAATGGAGAGTACAGTAGTAACATACACATATCCCTAGACTATATATGTTACTACCTTCATAGTGGGTAGTAACATAAGTACTCATATTGCATTGGGACATGTGATGTTACAGTAACTAGCTAAGTTATTGAAACTATCTCTCTGCTCATTAACTTATTGCCACATAAGCAAGTTTGCTGAGTTGGAGTCGATGTTACTACTGAAATTACTCCCACTGTGGCTAGTGATCTGATACTAGCTAGCTAGTCGTCTATGATATACTAGCTACCTCACTAAGAGCATGGTTAATAATACAGCCAAGGGTCGGCTATAAGAAGTTGCCATGTCATATACAGCCAACCTCTTAGCGGGCATGTACAATAATAAGTTTTATATACGTACTAGTTTATCAATAGTTGGCCCACCTTACATCCTCACAAAGTGTCTTGGGTCTCATGTTGTAGCTGGCTCTACTAACCAAGAGCCCGCTTCTCTTCTCTTTCCTCCAACTAATAAGCACATATACATTATTCTATTCCTTATAGCCTGCTTAGACTACCCACAGTGGGAGTAACATAGGTAGTAACATCACACGTATCTAGATAAAATAGATGATGTGGCAAGCAATAAATGAAGAAAGAGAGGAAAGTGGTAACATAGCTAGTAAGACTTGCCACAATGGATAGTAACATAGACTATTAACATGCACATGTTACTAGTCTATGTTACTGTAACGCCCCGAGACCGTTGCGCCAGGTGTCTTCCAGTTATTCGCTGTTGTTGCCTTGTCATTCACTTGCATGTTGCATCTTGCCATGCCATCATCCGCATTGCATCTGCATGTTTTCAAAACTTGCATTCGTCCGGGTCTCCCAGTTCTCTCCGTTGTCCCTTCTGAGCCCAGTCACCCTTGCACGCGCCCGCCGCACATCCGAAATATTATTTTATAAGTGGCCAGGAAATGTTCTCGGAATGGGATGAAAGTTGGCGTGCGGTGTTGTTATGTAGTAGGTCGCCTGCCAAGTTTCATCACATTCGGAGTTCGTTTGATGCCCCAATAGTTAACTATAGTGGCATTATAGCCGGTCTACCGTCAGACGTTTCCGGTCCCCGGAAACGGTTGCTGGGTTGCATTCCTCCTCTCTCTTCTCAATCCAACCACACACTTGACCTCGTTCGCATAACCCCTCTTTGCACAGTTCTTAGACCCCCTCGTGCGTCCGAAAATTTCCCCGAACCCGACCCAGGCAGTCGTCACCGATGGGTCCAGATCATCCCCTAACATCTATAAAACATCTCCGTTTTTATTTTTGTTCTCCCTAGCCTATTTATCTCGAGCGTCCGATCTAAATCGGAGGGTCCGATTAGCCCCTAACATAACCCACTCACTATATAATCCAGCAACCCTAAATTCTAGGCAGCTTGTCCCATCTCGCCGCCACCTTCCAAATCCCCCTCGGGATCTTCCCCCTGCCCGATCCATCCCCATCCAATTAGTGTCTGCGTCCCCGATCCAATTCCCTTTGGCCTCCTCTACTTCGATCCCTGAGCTCCATAGCGCTCCACACGCCCCTCGTCCGCGAGCACCGAGGCCCTGCCTCCTCCTCGTCGCCTTGCACCTCACCCTGACGTTCCCGACCGCCTCGTCAGCGCCGACGTTGGAGACAGTCACCTCCGTCCCCGTTCTCGCCCGATGCCCAAGCGAGGAGTTCCCCTTGGCCCTCCTTGACCTGCAGCAGCCACCGCAACCCTCGAGCGGGAGGGCTTCGCCTTCCCGGAGCCCCGCGGCCCCGACAACCACTTCATCAGCCTCGTCGTCGGCCGACCGAACCAGCAAGGACCGTGCCCTTCATCTCCACCCTCCCCTCTGTTTTTCTTCTTGATCACCAACAACGCCCTCTCTCAGAGTCTCTCTCTCTCTCGCTTCTCTTCACAGGGAGCCGCCGCCGCCATGGTCTTCCCCGACGGCGTCGCCCATCTCCGGTCAGATCCATCGCCCTGGCCTCGGATCCGGCCGGTTCCCGTGCGCCCTCGCCCGTGCCAAGTCCCTCGTCGCGCAGCCCATCGCCAAGTCCGCTGTCACTGCGTCCTCTGCCTCCTGCTCTTCCGTGTCGCCCCAAAGTCTCCCGACAGCATCGCCGCCCTACTCCCTCGCCCGCATCTCGCCGCCGCTCCACGTCGGGCTCGTCTTCCTCTTCATCTTCAGTGATGACTAGAACGCCAAGTCCCTGCCATTGCTCTGCTTCCTGACGAGAACAGGACGAGGTGCCCGCTTGCCCGCTCGCCTGTTCCTTCCCCGTCAGCGCTCGCGCTGACTTGTCGTCGCTGGGCTGCAGCGCCTCAAGGCCCAGTCAAAGCGCACCCCGCCTTCCCCGAACAACTCCTCTGCCTCACCGGACCTTGGCCTAGGGTGAGCGCCCCAGCGCCCCTCCTTTGTTCTTCCTCATGTTGGGCCAGCCTGCAGTTTCGGCCCGCGTGTTTTTTCTCTCCTTGTCTCTGCAAATTTAAAAATTATCCAGGACTTACAGAATTGCAGAAAAGTCCCTCATGTGCATGCATATTATAACTCACAAACGGTGCATCGGTTTAAAATGTTTTAAACATATAAAATGCTTAGTTTTTTGTCTAGCTTCATAATATGCTACTTTCATCCATGTTAAAAACATTTAAACATGTTGTTTATTTAAATTTGCTTAAATGACTTGTTAAAATGCTTTATTTCATAACTAAATAACCGTAGCTCCATTTTAAATAATCTTTATATGTAAATGGGGTAGAAAAATGCCTAGTTTAACATGGTGCACTTTTCTTGCATGTTTAACAACTATAAAATATGGTTTAGGGCAGGACAATACCAAATTCATAACATGCATATGGGGATTTTCCGGAATTGTTGTTTGTTGTTCCGGCCTCATTTAAACTTGTCTAGATAGGTAGTTTAATTATGCTTCACCCCCTGCCATGTTTAATAACATTAAATATTGTTGGGTACATAAACGAGAGTGAACTAAATAATCAAATGTGGTATTTCATCAATATGCAACTCGTTGCATATTGAGCTCCACTTAATTTGTAGTATTGTTTGTGCACTTTGCCATGCCATAACTCTTTAAACCAGACATGCATCATACTAGGTTGTGCATCATGCCATGTTCATGTGATGGTTTTTTACCATGTTGTTTGCTTCTTTCTGGTGTTGCTTCTTCGGGTTAGTTCCGATAATGTCGCGTTTGTGAGGATTTGTTCGACTTCGCCCGTTCATCTACTTCTTGGACTCGTTCTTCTTCCTTGCGGGATCTCAGGCAAGATGACCATACCCTCGAAATCACTTCTATCTTTGCTTGCTAGTTGTTCGCTCTACCACTATGTCGCGCTACCTACCACTTATTATATCATGCCTCCCATATTGCCATGTCAAGCCTTTAACCCACCTTCCTACCAAACCGTTGTTTGGCTAAGTTTCCGCTTTTGCTCAGCCCCTCTTATAGTGTTGTTAGTTGCAGGTGAAGATGAAGTTTGTTCCATGTTGGAACATGGATATGTTGGGATATCACAATATCTCTTATTTAATTAATGCATATATATACTTGGTAAAGGGTGGAAGGCTCGGCCTTATGCCTGGTGTTTTGTTCCACTCTTGCCACCCTAGCTTCCGTCATACCGGTGTTATGTTCCTTGATTTTGCGTTCCTTACGCGGTTGGGTGTTATGGGAACCCCTTGACAATTCACTTTGAATAAAACTCCTCCAGCAAGGCCCGACCTTGGTTTTACATTTGCCTAACAACCTATACCTTTCCCTTGGGAGTAATTAACCTGAGGGTCATCTTTATTTTAACCCCCACGGGCCAGTGCTTCTCTAAGTGTTGGTCCGAACCGGGAAGCCTACGGGGCCACCTCGGGGCAACTTGAGGGCTGGTTTTACTCGTAGCTTGACCTATCCGGTGTTGCCCTGAGAACGAGATATGTGCAGCTCCTATCGGGATTGTCGGCACATCGGGCGGCTTTGCTGGTCTTGTTTTACCATTGTCGAAATGTCTTGTAACCGGGATTCCGAGACTGATCGGGTCTTCCCGGGAGAAGGAATATCCTTTGTTGACCGTGAGAGCTTGTGATGGGCTAAGTTGGGACACCCCTGCAGGGTATAAACATTTGAGAGCCATGCCCGCAGTTATGTGGCAGACGGGAATTTATTAATGTTCGGTTGTAGAGAACTTGACACTTTGCTTAATTAAAATGCATCAACCGCGTGTGTAGTCGTGATGGTCTCTTTCCAGCGGAGTCCGGGAAGTGAACACGGTTTTGGAGTTATGTTTGTGCGTAAGTAGTTTCAGGATCACTTCTTGATCACTTCTAGCTTCTCGGCCGTTGCGTTGCTTCTCTTCTCGCTCTTATTTGCGTATGTTAGCCACCATATATGCTTAGTGCTGCAGCTCCACCTCATTACCCTTTCCTACCCATAAGCTTAAATAGTCTTGATCTCGCAGGTGTGAGATTGCTGAGTCCTCGTGACTCACAGATACTTCCAAAGAGTTGCGGGTGCCGATGATACCAGTGCAGGTGGCGCAACCGAGCTCAAGTGGGAGCTCGATGAAGATCTTGATCGTTGTTTTGTGTCTTTTCCGTTTGTTAAGTAGTGGAGCCCAATTGGGACGATCGGGGATCTAGCATTTGGGGGTTTTCTTCTTTTATTTTGGTTCCGTAGTCGGACCTTGATTGTACTCTGGATGATGTATGTTTAACTTGTATTTGTGTGAAGTGGCCATTGTAAGCCAGCTCTTTATCCCTTTCTTATTCAGTACATGGGATTGTGTGAAGATTACCCCTCTTGCGACAAACCTACCATGCGGCTATGCCTCTAAGTCATGCCCCGACACATGGGAGATATAGCTGCATTGTGGGTGTTACAAGTTGGTAATCAGAGCCATCCCCGACTTAGGAGCCCCCTGCTTGATCGAATCGCTAATGTTGTTGAGTCTAGAACAAAATGTTTTGAGTCTTAGGATTATATATATCGGAGAGTAGGATTCTTTTTACTCCTCAGTCCCTTCATCACTCTGGTGAGGCCTCCTGACGTAGAAGTTTTGACTCTTCTCTCCTCAAATTTCACGGAAAAAAAATTAGGATCACGCGGGTATCTTGGAATCGTTCTGATAGTCTTGTGACGAGAACATTGTTCTTGGTGCCTCCTGACATTTGGGGGTTGTGGCAGTGTCCTGGGGAGTTGAGCTCCGAGGTGTTGTCGTCGCAATTTTATCGTTGTAGTTCTGGAATACCTGAGTTTCGCTGACATTGAAAATCTCTTTTATGCAGTTGTTGGTGAGATAACCTCGATGCCACCCAGTACTGGGGAGGGAGTTCGGGAGTATTGCCATAACTTGTATAACGGATTCTTTTCGAAGGTTGAGGTATATGATTTTCGAAGGTTTCTTGGTTATGTGTTGAAGGATGGATACAGCTGGATGTAGGGATTGTTAGTTTGGGTGAGATATTATGCTTCCCCTGTATCCCCAACACCTGATTGCATAACTAGAAAGTTTTGGGAGTTTATAAGTGGGAATGCAAGTAGCTCGTAGGATATATTTCCAACAGACACATGATACGATATGGGATCTATCATATGTTTGTTTCCGGCTTATTTTGCAAGCCAATCCTTTGTTTTGTTTTGAGTTGTGGTATTCGAGTTGCTTCAATGTCAAGTGTTGATTCCATACCTTTCCAGAGTCGTGTTCTCATATTTCTATGTGAATACTAATCCTTAATGATCATCGAGATTGTCATGCCAATCCTTTTTCAACCGACGTGTTTCCTTCAAGTGGATCTGATCATTTTCAATATCCGCAAGATCAACTCTAAGTTTTCTCAACAGTATCCTTTCCATCTGCCCAAGTTGCCTTTGTTTTTCCTGCCCTCCCACCCTTTTTATTCAAGGACTCAGATTTCTAAATCAAGTATCCATTTTATTCATGTCAAGTCTCTTCATTTTTGTTCAATCAATGTTCTTATCCGGTGATTCTCAGGAAGATACTAACGGAGCTTCAAGTTCATCATTCTTCATTCTTTTTCTTCTCCGGTGGATTAAATTCAAGCTTTGTCGATCATATCTTTTCCTCATTTCAAACATTTTCTCATGCCGGTGCACCTCTTAATCATCCACTTCTCGCTATTCAATTGTTTCAGTGTGCTGAAGATATCTCGAAGATTCGTGTTTCCACTCTGCATTCGTTCAAGCTCTTTCGAGGTTGTAATCTCATTCAAGCCATTTAATTCAACCGGCGCAATCTCTCTTTTAAATCGTTTAACGGTGTATCTTTTGAGTGGTCCCTAACCCACAGGTCTTTTCCCAGGATCTTAACTACTCTTCTAATTTTCCTGGAGCTATTCTCAAATTCATTTCAAAGTTTGACGTAAGAATGAATTGTCATCAGTCAAATGTCTTTCTCCAAGATCTTTCAAATTCTTTTCATTGTTGATTCAACCTTTATATTCTTCATTATTCCGGAGTGTCTCAACAATTCATGGTGGTGTTTCTCATCGTCATTCTCTGCATTTGAAGACCGAAGAAGAGTTTCTCCTCCAAATCTTACCCGTTCTTCCAAAGATTCGTGGTTATAGCTTGCTGCCATCCTCTCATAATTGTTTTTCAATTGTGAGAATTCTTTTCACCCATTCGGAGCAATTCAGGAGTCTTTTCAGTTTGATTCTCCGGAGAACATCATCTTAGAATTATTCATTCCAGCTTTCAGCTCTCATTCTCCAAATCTTACCGGTGCATCGCTCAAGTATTCTCTAGTCAGTTCATGATCCCTTCGTTTCACTTGTACCTAAATTCTATCAAGTATCTTTGTTCATTTTCCAATTCCTCCTGCCGATGCATTTATTTTCTTTGCCCGTTCTTTTAAATACTTACGGTGGTTCATTCAAGAGTTCCCTTCCTTGGTTATCATATCAATTCATTCGTTCTTCCCAAGTCATATCGGTGGTTCATTGAAGACCTTCCCAAGTTTGACTGTATCC
This sequence comes from Triticum urartu, assembly GCF_003073215.2. NCBI lineage: Eukaryota > Viridiplantae > Streptophyta > Magnoliopsida > Poales > Poaceae > Triticum > Triticum urartu. The sequence goes on along the minus strand of NC_053024.1, from coordinate 145,631,624 downwards.
CTTCAATCTTTTCAAGAAGAATAAGTAGTATGCCAAATCCTTTGCTTGTCATCAATTTAATTGATGAAGGATAAGCATAATGTAATTCTTATTCTTGTTTCATCAAAGTGATTAATTCCTTATTCTGGAGGTTCATCAAAATTCTTAATTTCAATTGTTTCATCTTTTCTTTTCCCGGAGTTCCAAGCTCTCATCATCACGAAGATCCATCTAAATCATTGCATGGCTTCACCTTGTGTTTTCAACTTCTCTTTCTTTTTATCATCCTTTTTTTACTGGAGTTCATCATGGAGGCTCTATATGGTGGTTCGTCTAGGATTCCTTTTATTCTTAAATTGTCCTCAAGATTTCTCTCGAAGCTATGATCCGCCAAGCTATACTTCAAGTATTCTTCATCTTGCATTCCGAAGTGCAATTCTTTCTATCTTATCTTTTCAGGTGGTGTTATGTCATTCTTGACAATTTCCCTTCGTGTGTCATGATTCAATAGTTGTCAAGAATGAGATAGTTAAACCCATCAATTTCTTTGAGCATGAGATCTTTTCAATCCATCTATCTCTTCGTTGGAGCTATCTTGGTATAGATTTCATTTAAAGCCATCCCTAAGGAATGTTGCTATTATGGTGTTTATCAATGATCCAAGTTTCCACCTATTCTCGCGGTGAAAGAAGTTTTCCATCTCTTCGTCCATCTCAGCTAATCAATCTTTTGGTAGTGGCTGGTTGTCACCTCATAATTTTGAGATGTCTCCATAAGCCCACGAGGATCATATCCTTTCGTATTGATCTTCCAACAACTCCATTCAATCCTTATTTCTAAGGATGCTTTCTTAAATTCATTTCAGGCAGAACATGTTGTCTTCTTCTCTGTTCTTTCGATTCCATTCTTATATTTGTTCCGGAGGCATTGTGATGTTGCTCTGTTTGACCCATCATCTTGTTTTGTCAAGATCATGTTCAATTCCTTCCATTTACAGTCGGAGTGCTGCCTAAATTATATCATTCTTATTCCTTCTCTATCTTGTTTAACCGGAGTGTTGTGACTATCATTCCTCTTCTAACCGGAGTCTCATCCAAGTGCTTCCATTTTGCCAAGTTATTATTATTGCCTTCCATTTCCAACCGGAGTGTTGTCGTAATTGGTCTTTATCGTCCCTTGTACATCTTGTTTCAACCGGAGTGCTTGCATATACTTCTTGTCCATTGTAACTCTTTTCTTATGTCTTTCAACCCACAAGGTTCCCGTAATGTTCCGTGTTCCTCTTTTCTAACGGAGTGTTTTCAACTTTGTTCATCTTCGTTGTATTCTTTCTTTCAATTTGTTCAACCTCTCAAGGTTCGTGGTTTCACTCGTTTGTCCAAGAAGCAACTTAGTTTTACCTCTTCCGTTTTCCCTCCGGTGCCATCCTAGATCTCGGGACGAGATCCTCTTGTAGTGGTGGAGTGTTGTAACACCCCGAGACCGTTGCGCCAGGTGTCTTCCAATTATTCGCTGTTGTTGCCTTGTCATTCGCTTGTGTGTTGCATCTTGCCATGTCATCATCTGCATTGCATCTGCATGTTTTCAAAACTTGCATTCGTCCAGGTCTCCAAGTTCTCTCTGTTGTCCGTTCTGAGCCCAGTCACACTTGCACGCGCCCGCGGCACATCCGAAATATTATTTTATAAGTGGCCGGGAAATGTTCTCGGAATGGGATGAAAGTTGGCGTGCGGTGTTCTTATGTTGTTAGTAGTTCGCCTGCCAAGTTTCATCGCATTCGGAGTTCGTTTGATGCCCCAACAATTAACTATAGCGGCATTATAGCCGGTCTATCGTCGGACGTTTCCGGTCTCCGGAAACGGTTGCCGGGTTGCATTCCTCCTCTCTCTTCTCAGTCCAACCACACACTTGACCTCGTTCGCCTAACCCCACTTTGCATAGTTCTCAGACCCCCTCGCGCGTCCGAAAATTTCCCCGAACCCGACCCGGGCAGTCGTCACCGATGGGTCCGGATCATCCCCTAACATCTATAAAACATCTCCGTTTTTATTTTTGTTCTCCCTAGCCTATTTGTCTCGAGCGTCTGATCTAAATTGGAGGGTCCGATTAGCCCCTAACCTAACCCACTCACTATATAATCCAGCAACCCTAAATTCTAGGCAGCTTGTCCCATCTCGTCGCCGCCTTCCAAATCCCCCTCAGGATCTTCCCCCTGCCCGATCCATCCCCATCCAATCAGCGCGTGCGTCCCTGATCCAATTCCCTTCGGCCTCCTCTGCTTCACTCCCTGAGCTCCATAGCGCTCCACACGCCCCTCGTCCGCGAGCACCGAGGCCCTGCCTCCTCCTCGTCGCCTCGCACCTCACCCCGATGTTCCCGACCGCCTCGTCAGCGCCGATGTTGGAGACGGTCACCTTCGTCCCCGTTCTCGCCCGACGCCTGAGCAAGGAGTTCCCCTTGGCCCTCCTCGACCTGCAGCAGCCGCCGCAGCCCTTTAGCGGGAGGGCTTCGCCTGCCCGGAGCCCCGCGGCCCCGACGGCCACTTCGTCAGCCTCGTCGCCGGACGACCGAACCAGCAAGGACCGTGCCCTTCATCTCCACCCTCCCCTCTGCTTTTCTTCTTGATCACCGACAGCGCCCTCTCTCAGAGTCTCTCTCACACACACACACACACTTCTCTTCCTAGGGAGCCACCGTCATGGTCTTCCCCGACGGCGTCGCCCATCTCCGGTCATATCCATCGCCCTGGCCTCGGATCCGGCCGGTTCTCGTGCGCCCTCGCCCGCACCAAGTCCCTCGTCGTGCTGCCCATCGCCAAGTCCGTTGTCGCAGCGTCCTCTGCCTCCTACTCGTCCACGTTGCCCCAAACTCTCCCGGCAGCAGCGCCGCCCTACTCCCTCGCCCGCATCTCGCCACCGCTCCACGCCGGGCTCGTCTTCCTCTTCGTCTTCAGTGATGACTAGAACGCCAAGTCCCTGCCGTTGCTCAGCTTCCTGACAAGAACATGACGAGGTGCCCGCTAGCCCGCTCGCCTGTTCCTTCCCCGTCAGCGCTCGTGTTGACTTGCCATCGCTGGGCTGCAACACCTCAAGGCCCAGTCGAAGCGTGCCCCGCCTCCCCCGAACAACTCCTCTGCCTCACCGGGCCTTGGCCCAGGGTGAGCGCCCCAGCGCCCTCCTTTGTTCTTCCTCCTGTTGGGCTAGCCTGCAGTTTTGGCCCGCATGTTTTTTTTCTCCTTGTCTCTGCAAATTTAGTAATTATCCAGGATTTACATAATTGTAGAAAAGTCCCTCATGTTCATGCATATTATAACTCACAAACGGTGCATCGGTTTAAAATGTTTTAAACATATAAAATGCTTAGTGTTTTGTCTAGGTTCATAATATGCTGCTTTCATCCATGTTAAAAACATTTAAACTTGTTTTTTATTTAAATTTGCTTAAATGACTTGTTAAAATGCTTTATTTCATAACTAAATAACCGTAGCTCCATTTTAAATAATCTTTATATGTAAATGGGGTAGAAAAATGCCTAGTTTAACATGGTGAACTTTTCTTGCATGTTTAACAACTATAAAATATGGTTTAGGTCAGGACAGTACCAAATTCATAACATGCATATGGGGATTTTCCGAAATTGTTGTTTGTTGTTCCGGCCTCATTTAAACTTGTCTAGATAGGTAGTTTAATTATGCTTCACCCCCTGCCATGTTTAATAACATTAAATATTGTTGGGTACATAAACGAGAGTGAACTAAATAATCAAATGTGGTGTTTCGTCAATATGCAACTCGTTGCATATTGAGATCCACTTAATTTCTAGTATTGTTTGTGCACTTTGCCATGCCTTGCCTCTTTAAACCGTACATGCATCATACTAGGTTGTGCATCATGCCATGTTCATGTGATGGTTGTTTACCATGTTGTTTGCTTCTTTCTGGTGTTGCTTCTTCGGGTTAGTTCCGATAACGTCGCGTTTGTGAGGATTTGTTCGACTTCGTCCGTTCGTCTACTTCTTGGACTCGTTCTTCTTCCTTGCGGGATCTCAGGCAAGATGACCATACCCTCGAAATCACTTCTATCTTTGCATGCTAGTTGTTCACTCTACCGCTATGTCGTGCTACCTACCACTTGTTATATCATGCCTCCCATATTGCCATGTCAAGCCTCTAACCCACCTTCCTAGCAAACCGTTGTTTGGCTAAGTTTCCGCTTTTGCTCAGCCCCTCTTATAGTGTTGTTAGTTGCAGGTGAAGCTGAAGTATATTCCATGGTGGAACATGGATATGTTGGGATATCACAATATTTCCTATTTAATTAATGCATCTATATACTTGCTAAAGGGTGGAAGGCTCGGCCTTATGCCTGGTGTTTTGTTCCACTCTTGCCGCCCTAGTTTCCATCATACCAGTGTTATGTTCCTTGATTTTGCGTTCCTTACGCGGTTGGGTGTTATGGGAACTCCTTGATAGTTCGCTTTGAATAAAACTCCTCCAGCAAGGCCCAACCTTGGTTTTACATTTGCCTAACAACCTATACCTTTCCCTTGGGAGTAATTAACCCGAGGGTCATCTTTATTTTAACCCCCATGGGCCAGTGCTTCTCTAAGTGTTGGTCCGGACCGGGAAGCCTGCGGGGCCACCTCGGGGCAACTTGAGGGCCGGTTTTACTCGTAGCTTGACCTATCCAGTGTTGCCCTGAGAACGAGATATGTGCAGCTCCTATCGGGATTGTCGGCACATCGGGCGGCTTTGCTGGTCTTGTTTTACCATTGTCGAAATGTCTTGTAACCGGGATTCCGAGACTGATCGGGTCTTCCCGGGAGAAGGAATATCCTTCGTTGACCATGAGAGCTTGTGATGGGCTAAGTTGGGACACCCCTGTAGGGTATAAACTTTTGAGAGCCGTGCCCGCAGTTATGTGGTAGATGGGAATTTGTTAATGTCCGGTAGTAGAGAACTTGACACTTAACTTAATTAAAATGCATCAACCGCATGTGTAGCCATGATGGTCTCTTTCCGGCGGAGTCCGGGAAGGGAGCACGGTTTTGGAGTTATGTTTGTGTGTAAGTAGTTTCGGGATCACTTCTTGATCACTTCTATCTTCTCGACCGTTGCGTTGCTTCTCTTCTCGCTCTTATTTGCGTATGTTAGCCACCATATATGCTTAGTGCTGCAGCTCCACCTCATTACCCTTTCCTACCCACAAGCTTAAATAGTCTTGATCTCGCAGGTGTGAGATTGCTGAGTCCTCGTGACTCACAGATACTTCCAAACAGTTGCAGGTGCCGATGATACCAGTGCAGGTGGCGCAACCGAGCTCAAGTGGGAGCTCGATGAAGATCTTGACCGTTGTTTTGTGTCTTTTCCGTTTGTTCAGTAGTGGAGCCCAATTGGGGCGATCGGGGATCTAGCATTTGGGGTTTTTCGTCTTTTATTTTGGTTCCATAGTCAGACCTTGATTGTACTCTGGATGATGTATGTTTAACTTGTATTTCTGTGAAGTGGTGATTGTAAGCCAACTCTTTATCCCTTTCTTATTCAGTACATGGGATTGTGTGAAGATTACCCCTCTTGCGATAAACCTACCATGCAGCTACGCCTCTAAGTCGTGCCCCGACACGTGGGAGATATAGCCGCATTGTGGGTGTTACAGTTACTACCTCTATAGTGGGGAGTAACATATGTGTGGTAACATGCAACACTTCATTTATTAGACTATAGACTCATTTTGCCTTGATATGTGTGTGATGTTAGTCATACTACTTGTAACTAGCTATGTTACCACTTTCCTCCATTTCTTCATTTATTGCTTGCCACATCATCTATTTAACCTAGATATGTGTGATATTACTACCTTTATATGTTAGGGTATCTCCAATGGTTGTAAGATAGTTGTTGGGAGACTTTGCCACATAGGATTTTTGATGATGTGTCATACAATAAATGAGGGAAGATAGCAAGGTTGTATGTACAGGAACCAACACCCCTTGCACAAGCTCCAATGTAGAATGAGAGAGCACCTTATTTATTATCTCACGTCCTACTGGGCAAACTAGATACTATCCATTGGAGTTGTTGTATGTTAAGGTGTTGGTTGATGACATGGCATATTTTACCAACAAGATAACATACAAACTGTTGGAGATGCCCTTACTCCCACTATGGGTAGTCTAAGACTACCCACCCACAGTGGGAGTAACATATATAGGTAGTAACATCACACATATCTAGGTTAAATAGATGATGTGGCATACAATAAATGAAGAAAGAGATGAAAGTGGTAACATAGCTAGTACTACTAGTATGAGTAACATCACACACACACACAGATATATATATATATATATTAAGGCAAGATGTGTCTATAGCCTAATAAATGAAGTGTTGCATGTTACCACACACATATGTTACTCCCCACTATAGAGGTAGTAACATAGACTAGTAACATGGGCATGTTACTAGTCTATGTTACTATCCATTGTGGCTAGTCTTACTAGTAGTATGAGTAACACCACACATCTCAAGGCAAGATGAGTCTATAGCCTAATAAATGAAGTGTTGCATGTTACTACACATATGTTACTCCCCACTATAGAGGTAGCAACATAGACTAGTAACATTCTATGTTACTACCCATTGTGGCTAGTCTTAATTATGTCACTCTATTGTGTACTTGCTCTAATGCATAGTATCATAGAGTAGCTAGTATCATATGTAGTACTTTATTTATATTGTCATGCATGACACATAGTAGCATAGCATTTATTATGACACGGTTTCATGATATGATACTTAACCCTCTCTTTCTTCATTTAATTAATTCTATGACATCTCATCAAAATTGCCTAGTTGGCATGCATGATACTAGCTATGATACCCCCTTACTATCAACCTAGCAAAGTTGTACAGATCATTTATGCGTCGCTTTGTGAGTTTTCATTCGTTTGTTTGAGAAGCGGGGAGAAGTTTCAAATAATTTGGCCGCGAGGTGCGGCCACTGGCGTAGGCCTAGTTGGTATTTTAATTACAGGAAATTCAGATGGAATTCGGACATCATCAAAATCGATGTGTGCCTGTGGCGTGCTCTCACGACCCCGTGGAAAAAAAATTGGTAAAGTTTGGCACAAGTTTTGATGACCGCTCCTTCCAAACTGGAGCATCTCACATGAAGGATCATGGTTTTCCAAAAGGAGACGTGTCAATTCAAACTCCTGTGGCCGGTGACTTCATTGTTTGGCCTCATAAAAATTTCCCCACGGTACACAATCACCAATATACCATGTGTTTGATTTTCTGGCGCATTTGAGGTATCGTTAGCTATATTTAAGACATTTTTTAGATTAACGTGCATTTTGTGCATAAAAATAAAATTACAACCGGAACTGCATGTGTTGTCGAAAGGGATGAGGATCGTTGTTCGATCTGCGAGCATCGAACGATGCAGACGTACGATCCATGGGGTTTGGGTTCTGGCCAATCAGAAAGCACGACTCAGATCATGAGCGGGGTGGCGGAGTTTGGTCGGCACACGACTTTCATCAACGAACCATGTGCTATTCGCAAACCAGATTGCATATATTTGTTCACACATACTGTAGTGAGATCAATTGAGTGTGCTACCTCTATGATATAATAATAATAATAATAATAATAATAATAATAATAACAAAACAGATCATATTCATTGCCTGAGCTGACAGCATATCAAGGTCAACATATTAACGGTTCTTACATCAACAGAAAACCGGACATAACTCACAAATTCAGTACACGCAACAGTTCTAAATTGAACAAATTAAGTTGCAGGGTAGGCATAAAGACTAGTCTTACAGCTTAATTCCCATGTACATGGGGGAACTAGGATCATTAAGTTGACCCCGAATAAACTTGGGGTTTTTGATGATTTTACGCTGCTCTATTGCACGGGTGCGTGATCCCTTGGCTGGCAACTCATCAAATTCATCGTACTCGTCCTGATCGGCAACATCATCGACACCCAGTACCCTTATCTTCCCATGTATCGCTAAATGGCCGTTCTTATGCAAGGGGTCTTCCACAAAGAAAATCTGGGTAGCATCGCTGGCAAGAATGAATTGGTCCGCGTGATATGCCATCGTTGTCCTGTTAACAAAAGTCTTCCTGTACTCATCAATCCTTACCCGACCAAGAGGGATCCATGCGCACCTTAATAATGCCACCTTAACTTTCACATAGTCAAGCTCCCAAATCTCTTTGATGGTTCCATAGTATACCCTTTTATCAGCTTCATTTATAGTCATGCATTCTATTCGAACAGAGCTGTTCTCATACGAGGTCTTCTTATCACGTTCCTCAGTGTAGAAAGTGTATCCATTTATGTCATATGATTGGTACGTCAGCACCGTAGGTGATGGATTTTGTGCCAACCACGTAGCAATGTCATCAATGGATCCTAGTGCCAAACGATTCTTCAGCCATTCGGCGTAGTTCTTAGTGTGCTCCTTCATCTCCACATCTGATGAAGGCACCATTGGTAAGAATCTTTGGCGTATCTCTACCAAGTGTTCTTAGGCATAAGCGATGAGAACTGGGCTGTTAAGCATTACCGTCAAATGGGCTTTCTCTGCCAATTCTCCGGGTGCGTCCATTTGCGTGCCAGCAAGGACTGGCTTACCTTTCAGCCTTCCCTCGTGGCGAGAGAGGGGAAAACCTATAGGTCTTTGTTTCATGTATTCGGTGCAAAACTCAACCACCTCCTCCGCGGTATAACCTTGTAGGACGCTTGCCTCTGGATGGTTTCGGTTCCGACAAAAGCGCTTTAGTATTCCCATGAACTGCTCGAAGGGATACATGTTGCAAAGAAACACAGGACCACAATACTTTATCTCGTCGACAAGGTGCACAGTGAGATGGACCATGACATCAAAGAATGACGATGGGAAAAACATCTCTAGGTTGGACAATATTCTTGCAATATCATCTTGCATATGATCCAACTCTTCAGGATTTACAACTTTCTGCCATAGTTGGTTGAAGAAATCACAAAGGTCAATGAGTGTGTTTCTTACATCTTTGTCCATCAGATTCCTGATGGCCACCGGAAGGATTTGTGTCAACATTACGTGGCAATCATGTGACTTCATGTGTCCCAACTTCATTTTACCTGAGCTCACATCCACGAGACTTCTGATGCTTGTGCAGTAGGAAGAGGGTGTCTTAACTGACAACAAATAGGTGAAGAACTATCTTGCTTCTTTTGTACTGAAATTGTAACTCTGGAGAGCTTTGATGAATTTGTCATCATCTTCTGCTTCACTCTTGCATTGTGATTGATCAGCAAGCATATCGAGCCGTGAACCGTCACCATCCTTCCTTTTACCTTTAATCTTGAGCAGAGTACCAAGGATGCTTTCACATATGTTCTTCTCTACGTGCATGACAGCAATGCAGTGACGTACACGTAGAATCTCCTAGTAAGGTAATTTCCATAACACCGATTTCTTCTTAAACACTTGATCCTTGGGTGTTAGTTTCACCGTCAAAGGGTGGTTCTTTCCGAGCACAACATTAATTTTTTTAGCCATGTTGTGGACCACCTCCCCTTCATAGGGTATTGGGCCCGCACCTGCCTCTGCCGTACCATCAAATTCAGCTTTCATCTTTCGGTATGGGCGATTTTTCCGTAAGAACCTACGATGACGCAAATACACTGTTTTGCGCGAGTTGGGAAGTCTTCTGCTAGCTGTCCTATCCATGCATGTGACACATCCTACATCTCCCCTTGTTTTCTGCCCCGATGTGTTGCCTAATGTCAGCATATCTTGAATGGTGTGCACCAGCATCGCATGTAGATCAAAAATCTCCTTTCTGTAAGCATCATAACATTTTACAGCACGCGCATCTATCCACACTGTCAGCAGTTCTTCTACCAGTAGCTGAAAGTAAATGTCGATGTCATTTTAAGGTTGCTTTGGGCCTTGGATAATCATTGACATCATAATGTAGTTTTTCTTCATACACAACCAAGGAGCTAGGTTATATATGCACAGAAGCACCGGCCATGTGATGTGATTGGTGCCCATATCGCCAAAAGGATTCATCCCGTCAGTACACTCCCTGAGCCTTATACTTCTAGGATCCTTGGCAAATTTTTCAAACTTTTTGTCGATTAATTCCCACTGAGCCCCATCTTTCAGGTGCCTCATTAAACCTATCCGCAATTCGCTCATCATGATGCCACAGCAACCTCTTTGCCTCTCTAGGGTTTGCAAACAAACGCCTCAACCTTGGAATTAAAAGCAAACGGGATTCCTGTCTTGATCTCGTCGTCCAATTTGTACTTGTCCTTTGCTCTCCTGTGCTTGTATCGTGCATGCTTGCATGTGGTACATGCACAAAAATCTTTGTACTCACCACGGTACAATATACAATCATTAACACAAGCGTGTATCTTCTGTACTTCAAGTTCCAATGGACAAACAATTTTCTTCGCTTCATTCATGCTTCTGGGGAGCACATTATCTTCCGGAGGAATTTCTTTCAAAAGACCTAACATCTCTGTGAAGCCCTTGTTTGATAGACCATTTGTTGCTTTAAATCTGAGAAGCGTCAGGGTGGCACTCAACCTAGAATATTTCTTTTTGCAACCTGGATACAATTCTTTCTTGGAGCCGCATCAATGGTTGGCAGATCCTTGTACCCAATCATATCATTTTCTGGGCCCTCGAAATCTACAATCATAGCAGCAAAATCTAGCATATCAAGATCGTCGTCATCTGCGTCGATGTCTTGGTTTTCCAGTGGGTGTTTCGGCTTTCTGGTGTTCCATTGGTAGCTTGACACCTCTGCCCCAATGTTAGATTCAACATCCATGTGACACTGATCGGGGTTCGGCATCTCGCTGCCCTGGGTATCTTCATCCATGACCTCCTCTTCACCGTGTCTGATCCAACATGTATATCCATCCATGAATCCCCTAGAGACTAAGTGCATATGGACATCTGCTGTCGGGGGTTGGGTGCGACATATGCCAAAGGATGGCTTATCATGGTGGGGGCGAGTAGAACGTCGCCGGTGCCTGGAAACGGGATAAGGCAAAGGCATCCACGCCGGCGAATCTTACCCAGCTTCGGAGCTCTCCATGGAGACAACACCCCTACTGCTGCTCTGCGGGGTCTCCGCATGATTACTATGGCAAAAGCGTGTACACGGATGCTCCTTGAGTTGTTTCCTGGAGGTAGGAGAAGGCTAGGCTAGCTCTCTCCTTCCTCTATGATTTGGTCTAGTGCTAATGGATTCCAACCCTTTGCATGGGTGCCCAGGGGGTTTATATAGGCCTACCCCCCCAGGAGTACAATGGTAATCCAGCTGGACGCGGGCCCAACCGTCAGTCTCTCTGGCCGCCGTCTTATCCGCCGACTCCTGGGGCCCGCCGACTGGCGGACCCCGCCGACTGGCTTGGTACGGAGCCGACAGGCCGCGTCTGCCGCGGGCGGGTCTTGCCAGTGGCAGATTACTGTGGCCGTGCTTCTAATGACGCGAGCTCGGTCATGGGGCCGTGGCAACAGCTCCGACGTCTGGCGGGCGATCACTGTTGCCACTCCCTGTCGTGTCTGGTTAATGGCACGTGGGGCCCGTGGGAGGGGCCGGCCGACTCCTGGGGGCCGACTCCCAACTGGGCCGACTGGTGGGGCTCTCGCTGTCTTCCGTACGCCCGTCGACTGGTGGGACCCGTCGTCCCTGGGCTGTACCGGCAGGCCGTCATGGGCACAGGACTCCGCCCACTGGGGCTGACGTCAGGGCTGGCATGGCAACAGTGTTGCGCCAGGCGGAGATCTCCGCGGGTATAGCGTACTGTGGCCACGCCTGCCCTTGGAAAAGGGTGGGAGTGGACCTTACTGTGGCCACTCCCCGTCCCGTCCCTCTTTATGAGGGCATGGGGGTTGTTGGCGTCGCGGGCCGACTCCCCATGGCCGGCTTCTCTGGAAGTCGCCAGTTAGGAGTCGGCTCATCCTGAAGTCGTCCCTGGGACTCGGCCGCGAGTGGGCAGTCGGCTGCCTCGCCGCCGACTCTCAGAAGGCGGCTCTTCGTCCTGGGGTCTCGAGGGGCATAGCCTGCCCCGGTGTCTTGAAAGGTTCTGGGCCTGGGTTAGCCTACCCGTGGCCCATTACTCCGACAGTAGTCCCCGAAGCTGGTGAGGCACTGGGGGTGATATGTTGAGGAGCCTCAACAGTTTCTTCTTTCCGGCGGTTGGATCTGGGCCTCGCTAGCCGTCTTCTGTCAAGCCGACTAGTTGGAGCCGGACCTGCTTAAGGCCGACTTGCCCCTGAAAAAGTTTGAACGTCGCGGCGTAGTCCAGGCGGCGTGCCTGATAAGCCTCCAGGTTGTCGCCCGTTGTGGACCCGTCGCGAGGCGCCACGTGGCTGAGCCAGTCTGCCCACCCACATGCGCGACGGGACAGGCCTATAGGTGGGGCCCGCCACTACCGCGCCTCGGTGTGTGAACGGATCCGTTGTGGCCGTGCGGACGGTTGGGGTTTCCGCGCAGTTACTGCACGCAGTAACTTCGCGTGGCAAATCATGGGTGTCATGGGTTCCTGGGCACAGTTAATCCCACGACTGCCCCATCGGCTTCTCAGCCTACGAGCATATAAGTAGGCGGGGGGAGGGGGCGGCGACGCACGCGCGCCCATCTTCCCTACTCCCTTTCGCTCCTTCTTGCTTCTTATTCCTCTCGCCGCTGCTGCTCTGAACCACGTCGCGCCCATAGCGATGAGCTCTTCCTCTGCCGCCGCGCCTCCTGCTGTGCGCTCTGGAGTGTGGGATGGCTCCGAGGTCGATGACGACGATGTCGAGATCCTCCGCAAGACACGGCGGCTGCCCGGCAGGGGCTTAGTGCGGGTCCGCCTCGCGCCGGAGGGGGAAATATCGCCAGCGCCGGAGGAGGGCGAGCAGGTCATATTCCGCTCGCACCTTATGCGCGTCCTGGGGCTGCCGACGACCGGCTTCTTCCGCTCCTTCTTGGAGTTCCACGGGCTCCAGCCGCACCACCTTACTCCGAACACGGTGGTGCTGCTGGCTGCCTTTGCCACATTGTGCGAAGGTTTCCTCGGCGTTCTCCCCACCATCGAGCTCTGGGGTGAGTTCTTCTAGTCCAAGCTCGGCACACACGTCGTCGGCGTGCCGGCCCAGTGCGGTGCGTTTATCGCGATGCGAAGATCAGTGGCCGACAATCCGTTTCCCACCATCGCACTGATTAAGTCGGTGAAGATGTGGCACCGGTCCTATTTTTATGTGAAGAACGTCACCCCAGAAGGCGACTGGGTCAACCTGCTGGCTTACGAAGCCGGCGCGCCGGCTGGAAGGCTCCCCAGCTGGTCACACCAAGCCAGGACGTTGTCTCTTGCTGGTGCCGCCGCCGTCGCACGACTCCGAGTGCTGACACAGTCGGAGGGCTTGACCGGGGCCGAATTGATGGCCGCCTTCATGGCGTGCCGAGTCCTCCCACTCCAAGGCCGACCTCACCTGATCTGCCAGATGAGCGGTCATCGGGACCCGAGTCGGATGTGCTCCAAGGACATGCCTCACGCGGAGGAGGCGGACACGGTGAACTACATCGCGAACTGCGGTCTCTCGGCGGATTGGCGGTTCAGCAAGGAGCCGTACTCACGCACCAACCCCCCGCCTATTGTAAGTTGTCTTCCTTGTTCTTCTGTTTCTTTTGTTGCCGAGTCCGACTTGTCCAGTCTGACCGTTTTTGTTTTGAATCAGAACCCTCTCGTCCCTCCTTCGGCCGGCACCACGGGGCCGGCTCGTCAGTTTGTCCCCGATCAGGCGGAGAGCGACGTTGACGATCCTGACTTGGGGGCGGCGGCCATGGAGGCCGATGCCGAGGGAGGGGGAGAAGCAGGCGGCTCCAGGCCTACGGCCACTTTCGCCAACTGGCCTAACAACGATGCTGAGGGGGAAGTCGCCCTGCGTCATCAGCCAAAGGTTGGCCAGCCAAGCGCGAGTTCCTCCGCCGCCTTGGACGCTCAAGGCGGCGTGAAGAAGCGCCAGGCCGGGCTGAGTACACTTGGTGGTCGGTCGAAGAAATTTAAGGGAGCGGCCGCCGCGACCAAGCGGGAAGAGGCGGCTGCGAAGGCCAACCGCTTCCGCAAGGAAGTGAAGAAGCCGCTGCTGGTCTCTGCGTAAGCGCCTCTGTCCCTCATCTTTATTTGCTCTTTGTTGATCTTGTCTGAGTCTTTCATATGCTTCCCTCACTTCAGGGCTCCCCTCACTCTTGAGAGGGTTGTCGCCGCCTCCGTTATGAGGTCGGCAGGGACTTCTGTCTCCACTCGGCGGATTGACCCCGCCGCCGACCTCCGGGAGGCGACGGAGCGGAACGCGCAGGAGAAGCGCGAGGAGGAAGAGGCCGCCCGCCTGAAGAAAGCGGAGGCCGATAAGGCGGAGACCTCCGTCCTGAAAAAGTTGGAGGAGGCCGAGGCCGCCGTCGCGGCAAGGCGGCAGGCTAAGGAGGTCGCGCACCAGCGATCGGCGGTGTTCGTCACCCCTCTCAACTCTGCGCCGCCGCCCCCGGAGTTCACGGGGCAGTCAGGGGAAGCCGGCGGCGAGTTCCCGATCATGAAGAGGGGCGGCGGCGACACCTCCATGCCGGACGTGGTCGTGACGCCACCGCTGCCCCCGCCGCCGTCTAGGAGCGCGCAAGGCAAGCAGCCGGCGGACCTGCCCTTGCCGCCGACTGAAGACGAGGCCGTGGCGAAGCTACTCCTTCAAGTCAGCTCGCCAATGCGCCGCCGTCTTGAGAAGGCGACTTCGGCGCCATGCCCCTTGGAGATCGGCACCGCCAGCTCGACGATCCCAGACGCCGAAGCGACGAGCGCCGCGCCCATTGGGTGGGTGCGAGGAGGCGGCACGGGCCCGCTGAACAAGGCGCTTCTGGATGTCCAGACAAAGCTGCGAGCCGAGGGCGACGCTATCCAAAACTGCATCAAGGCGTACGTGGCGTCGTGGGCAGCCATCCGGGTATGCTTTCTCCTTTGTCTTTGTTTCCTTGTTCCTCTTTGTGGGGGCCCGCCAGCACACCCACTGGGTGTAGTCCCCGAGTTTCGGGCCAGCTGCTGGGCAGGCGGCCCGGAACTCCAATTGGCGAGTTCCAGGTACTGACTTTTGTCTAAAATACTTGTCACAGGACTATCACAACCTCCGTGTCACCGCCCTCAACCGCAATGTTGAAGAGCCGGGCAAGCGGACCGCCGACTTGTCGGAGAGCCAGAGTGAGTCCTTTTTCATCTTTGCGGGGGCGCGCTGGCACACCCGTGGGCTGTAGTCCCCGAGATTCGGGCCAACTGCTGAGCAGTCGGGCTAGATCTCCCCGGCGACCTTCTTTCTTGATGACTTAACGCCTTCCTTCTTCTTTCTCTTCAGAGGCCAACGCCACTCTTCAACAGTAGCTGAGCGAAGCCAACACTGCGTTGCGTGCCAAGGGGGAGGAGTGCAGCAAGCTCGCCGCAGAGCGCGATCTGCTGGCCGCACAATTGGCAGAGCAGAAGGAGCTGCTTAAGAAGACACAAAAGGAGGCGGAAGAGGAGGCCGCCCTCCTGGCCGAGTTCGCGAGCGAGCGCTCCTCCTGGACTGACAAGGAGGCAATGTTGGCCTCCGTCTTCCACGAGATCGAGGACCTCGTCGACAGTGAGCTTCTTTGCTTTTCTTCTTCGAGCCGCCGACTATAGGTCGAGCCGACTCCTGGTTTTTTGACTTGTTCTTCATTCTTTCCGTCTTGGCAGACTTCTTCCCCGGCCACTCGCAGGCCGCCACTCAAGCTATCGAGGCTGACCGCGAGGAGCGGAGGGCAGATGGCGTGGAGATCACCGCCGACGCCCCCCGGACCCTTGACGAGCATATTCTGAGCATTGGGGCTTGTCTGCGGCCGGCCCACTGGATGCTGCGCCGGCTTCAACGTGTCGGCACCCAAGCGATCGCCGCCCTGTGGCTAGACGTGCAGGCTCCGCGCACCCCCAGTCGGACTGCCGACTGGCTGGAGGTCGTGGCTGACCGTCTTGAGGCCTGGAAGGTTTCCTCGGCCCGGGCTGGAGCGCGCCGAGCCTTGGAATTTGTCAAGGCGTGGTATCCGGGGCTGGACCTAGACCGGCTGGCCACACTCCGGTCAGAGGCCCAGCCGGAGCTGGCAGCCACGGAAGACGCCCTTGTCAAGCATGCGGCAGCGATTGCCAAGTACACCGATACCAGCATCTTTGTCCCCGAGCGGGCTGAAACGGCGGGGAGGTACCGCCGGAGTGGTTTGGGATGAACCCAGACTATGGCGAGGACTCGGCGGAGGTGATCGGCTCCAGCGTCGAGGAGGAAGACAAGGCGGAGGATGGAAGCGAGACGGGGGCACTGGAAGACGGAGCGGACGGCCAACCTCATCTCTACCGCGCCTCCAGCAACGAGTCGTGCCCGCCCGAGCCGACTGCCGCTGGAGGTGATCAAGCCGAGACCGCCCAGCCGGCCGCCCCAACATCCGACACCGCCGTCACCTCCGATCCTCCGAACCCTTCTGCTGCCTCCTAGGCTGCCACTTTATCTTTGTTTTATCTGCTTTAATAGTCTTTGAAGAACTCATTAATTCGCACAATTCCACCCGCGGGGTGTATTTTGAAATTCTGCTCGAAGATTCGTCCAAGGGCCTTTGTTATGTAAATATTCATCTGACTTCTATCTTTTCTTGCTCATTGCTTCTTTGGCTTTTTCCTTTGCTGCTTTCCCTCAGTTGCCGTCTTTGTCAGTCGGACAGCCGCTCTGCGGACTGCTGCTAGATCAAATTCTTGGTCACTTTGGGAAGGCAAGTACTTAGCCATTTTTAGAGTTGTTTTAGCAAGTCGGTTAGAAGGCGGCAAGCCGACTGCTCAAGAGTCGGTTTGCGAAAAAAGGCTGGAAGCCGGCTTTAAGCTATGTTTATGCTTTTGAGTCCTTAGCCATTTTTCATGTGGACGCCCATTCTTCCTTACTCATGCCCACCAGACAGTCGCTCTGCGAGCTGCGGCTTCTGATAGGAGACGGCTTAGGCGCCACACACTACTTGTCCGGCTGCAGGAAGCATTTCATAGCGCAAGGCGGCAAGTCCCTGGGCCGGCTAGTCGAACCCGATGCCAAGCGGCATGACTAAAAGTAACATACTCGTAGGCATAATCCTTATCATATAGATAAAAGAGGGCAGTCCCCGAGCTCTTCTCGGGGGGGCCCGAAGTCTTGGTACTTTTAATACAAAAGGTAGCGTGGTACATACTGCGTTTAACTGTAAAATTTTCGGAGGAGGTTTGCATTCCATGGCTGCTCTGTCTCTTTGCCGGAGTCGTCCCTCTTACGTGCTCGTGGCTTCTGAGCATCGATCAGGTAGTAGGAGTCGTTGCCCAGCACTTTGCTGATGATGAAGGGGCCTTCCCAAGGCGCCGACAGCTTGTGCTGGCCGGCTGTTCGCTGGATCAGTCGGAGCACAAGGTCGCCCTCTTGGAAAGATCTCGGCCTGACCTTCCTGTTGTAGTATCTGCGTAGGCTCTGCTAGTAGATGCTGGACCGGCTGAGTGCCAACAGTCGACCCTCTTCCAGCAGATCGACGCCGTCTTGGCGTGCTTCTTCTGCTTCTTCCTCGGTGTACATGGTGACTCACGGGGAGTCGAACTCTATGTCCGTTGGGATGACGGCTTCAGCACCGTAGACGAGGAAGAAAGGCGTGAAGCCAGTTGACTTGTTTGGAGTCATGTGCGGACTCCAGAGGATGGCTGGCAACTCATCGAGCCAGCAGCCAGCCGAGCGCTCCGGAGGCTCGACCAGTCGGGGCTTGATGCCAGACAGGATGAGGCCGTTTGCTCGCTCCACCTGGCCGTTTGACTGTGGATGGGCGACGGACGCTAGGTCCAGTCGGATGCCCTGTGTCGCGCAGAAACGGGCCAAGGCGCCTTTGGCAAAATTCATGCCGTTGTCGGTGATGATGCTGTGTGGTACACCGTACCAAATTGTGATGTTGGAGATGAAAGTCACGGCAGTCGGACCATTCAGCTTCTTAATTGGCTTCGCTTCTATCCACTTGGTGAACTTGTCCACCGCGACAAGTAAGTGAGTTAGGCCACCTTGTACCGTCTTGAATGGTCCCACCATGTCTAGGCCCCAAACTACGAAGGGACAGGCAATGGGGTTGGTCTTGAGTGCAGAAGCCGGCTGATGCAGCTTGGAGCGGAACTTCTGGCACCCTTTGCATTTTTGGACCAATTCATTGGCCTCTTCTAAGGCCGTTGGCCAGAAGAAACCGTGTCGGAAGGCTTTGGTGACGAGTGCTCTTGAAGCCGCATGGTGGCCGCACTCGCCTTGATGGATGTCTTTGAGAATTGCCTGGCCTTGCTCTGCCTCTACGCAGCGCTGGTAGACACCAGTGACGCTGCGCCTGACCAGCTCTCTGTTGACTATGGTGTAGGCTGCCGCTCAGCGTTGTACTTGCCGAGCTAAGGTCTCATCAGTCGGCAGCTCTTTGCTCACGAGGAATTTGAGGATGGGCTGGGCCCATGAGGGTGTTGCTATTTCTTCGACTGCCAGAACTGCGACTTGGATGAGGGCGGCTGGGCTGGGAGGCGGCGGGCTGGAGTCAGCAACCGCTTGCTGGATTAATGAAGTCCCCGGGCCGACTGGTGCAGCCCTCGGGCCGAGTTCTGGAGTCTTCGGGCTGGCCGCCGCAGTCCCCGGGCCGGGTTCTGCAGTCCCTGGGCCGGCTTTGACTGTGGCGGCTTTGGAGCCATCTGCCAAAATCCTCGTACCGTCTGCCAGAGCTCTGGAGTCGGATCCGACTTCTTCGGGAGGAGCCGGCACAAAGATGGAGTCTGATTCTGGTGAAGGCTTGACAGACGGCTTGAGGAGGCGTTGAAGGGCGACGCCGGATGGTATTGCTTGGCGGGTGGAGCCGATTCGTGCCAGGGTATCTGCTTGGTCGTTGTCGTTTCTTGGCACATGGAGGAACTCGCACCCCTCGAAATATCCACTGAGTTGCTGCACGAGGAAACGGTAACTCGCCATGTTTGCATCTTTGGCGTCCCAGTCGCCAGACGAATGCTGGACCACTAAGTCGGAGTCGCCATAACACAGGATCCGGCGAATGCCAAGTTCTTTGGCAAGCCGGAGCCCGTGAATGAGTGCCTCATATTCGGTGACGTTGTTGGAGGCGGCAAAGTGGATTTGCAGTGCGTATTTGAGCTTGTCGCCCTTAGGAGAAGTGAGGACAACGCCGGCTCCCAAGCCGGTGCGCATCTTGGAGCCGTCGAAATGCATCCGCCAATGGGTGGAGTCGGGCGCTGGTGGTAGGTACTGGGTCTCGGCCCAGTCGACGAGGAAGTCGGCCAATGCTTGTGACTTGATGGCGGTGCGGGGCTGGTAGTAGATGGTGTAGGGAGCCAACTCTATGGCCCATTTGGCCACTCGGCCAGAAGCATCTCGGCTTCCGATGGTCTCGGCAAGTGGGGTCGTGCAGACCATACTGATTGGATGCTCTTGAAAGTAAGGCTTCAATTTCTTGGCGGCAAAGTGCACGCCATAGCACATCTTCTGATAGTGGGGGTAGTTCTACTTGGAGGTCGACAGCACTTCGCTCAGGTAATATACCGGTCTCTGAATAGGTAGTGCCTTGCCATCCTCCTTGCGTTCCACTACAATGACTGTGCTGACTACCCGGCTGGTGGCGGCAATGTATAGGAGCATTGGCTCCTTAGGAGTCGGAGCCGCCAGAACGGGTGGAGTAGTCAACATCTTCTTCAACTGGAGAAAAGCTTCGTCCGCCTTGTGGTTCCACTCGAAAAAAGTGGTCTTCTTCATGAGCTGGTATAAGGGGAGAGCTTTCTCGCCCAGCCGACTGATGAATCGGCTGATGAACGCCAAGCAGCCAGTGAATTTTTGCACGTCCAGCAGTCAGCTGGGTACCTCCATCCTCTCAATGGCCTTGATCTTTACAGGATTGCACTCTATGCCGCGTTCAGAGACCAGGAAGCCAAGGAGTTGGCCGGCTGGTACTCCAAAGACGCACTTCTCAGGGTTGAGCTTGATCTGGAATCGGCGCAGGTTCTCAAAGGTCTCCTTGAGGTCTTCCAGCAGTGTTCCATGCTTCTCCGTCTTCACCACCACATCATCCATGTAAACGTGGGCATTTCTGCCGAGTTGCTTGAGGAGGCATTTCTGCATGCAACGCTGAAAGGTGGCGCCGGCATTCCTCAAGCCAAACGTCATGGTCAGGTAGCAGAAGGCTCCAAACGGTGTGATGAAGGCGGTCTTTAGTCTGTCAGCCGGGTTCAGCTTGATCTGGTGATATCCTGAATATGCATCTAAGAAGCTCAACAGCTCGCATCCGGCTATGGAGTCTATCACCTGATCAATTCTCGGCAAAGCAAATGGGTCCTTGGGGCAAGCCTTGTAGAGGCTTGTGTAGTCAATACACATTCGCCACTGCTTGTTCTTCTTCAGTACCAGGACTGGGTTGGCTAGCCACTCTGGAAAGAATACTTCCATAATGAAGCCGGCGGCTAGGAGTCGGGCTATCTCTTCTCCAACAACTCTTCTCTTTTCTTCTGATAGGCGGCGCAAGGGCTGCCTGACTGGCTTTGCATCAGATCGGACATGTAACTTGTGCTCGGCGAATTCCGTCGGTACACCTGGCATGTCTTTGGGGGACCATGCGAAGATGTCCCGATTCTCACAGAGGAAATCGACGAGCTTGCCTTCCTATTTGCTGTCGAGGTTTGCGCCTATGACAGCGTACCTCTCTGGGTGCTCCGGTTCCAAGGGTATCTTCTTCGTCTCTTTGGCCGGCTTGAACGAACCCTCAGCCTCCGACTCCTTGGGGTTAGGCGGCATCTCTGGCCGCTTGCCGGCCATCGCCACAACTTGGTCAAGGAGCCGCTTCTCGGCCGCGATCACCAGGGACTCGGCCAACCGACTACTTTCAGCCGCACAAGCAGACGACTTTCGGTAGTCGCCGGCTACGGTCAGAATCCCCTTGGAACTAGGCATTTTCATCTTGAGGTGGGCGTAGTGGGGGACTGCCATGAACTTGGCCAGGGCGGGTCGGCCAAGTAATGCATGGTATGGGCTCTCGAGATCCACCACCTCAAACCAAACTGACTCTCGGAGGAAGTGATCTTTGTCTCCAAAGAGGACGTCAATCAGGATCTTGCCGATTGGTGAGCAGGAAAGGCTAGGAACAATGCCGTGGAACACAGTCCGGCTGTTCTGAAACTGTCTTTGCTTGATTCCCAACTTCTCCATGGTGTCCTTGTACAGGATGTTGATGTTGCTGCCCCCGTCTATCAGAACTCGCGAGAAACGAGCAGCTCGTTTATCCGTGGCAAAGGTGGCATCCAAGACCAAGGGATAAGAGCCCAGACTCGGCATCACCTCTGGGTGATCAGCTCTGCTCCAGCTGATAGGCTTCTCAGACCAGTGCATGAATTCTGGTGTCTTGGATGCTACTGCGTTCACCTCTTGCTACTGCAGCCGCCTACTGCGTCGATCATCAGCCATGCTGGTAATACTACGTAAGCTTCGTGCTCTTCGGGGTACTCGTCTTGTACTGCACCGACTGGCCTGACAGCCGGCTGCTGGGGCGGAGGCGGAGGCGGCTGCCCAGCAGGTGGGGGAGGCAGGAGGCCGTCTCCTTTGGCGATCCTGGTGAGCCAGTGGCACTTCCGGGTGGTGTGATTCGATGGCTTCGCACTGCTGTGGAACTTGCAAGGACCATCCAGAGTCTGCTCGTATGAGAAAGCCGGCAACCAGTTGGGCTTGCTGCCTTTCTGTCGCTTGAGTGGAGGCTGCCCATCCGGCTGCTGGTCTTCGACTGTCGCCACCTGCCGGCTGCTTGAAGCCGGCTGCGGGGCCTTGCGCTTGTGGTCGCTTGGCTGCTGTCGCCGACTGGCATCTCCAGCCGGGGTTCTAGGAGCCTGACGGGCCACTTTGCCAGTCGCACTAACTTGAATCTCTGCCTTCATGGAGGAGTCGGCTGTGGCATACTTGTCTGCTATGATCAGCAACTCGTCGAGGGTTTCTGGCTCGTCGCAGAGGAGCTTGTGCTTGAGGAGGGTGCCTTCTCTGCACCCAGCGGTGAAGTACTCGATAGCCTGCACCTCGTGCACGCCCTCGCAAGAGTTTTGGAGCTTGGCCCAATGCGTGAGGTAGTCGCGAGTTGACTCGTTGGGGCCTTGCACGCACAAGGAAATCTCGCGAGGTTTGGGAGGACGCTTGTACGTGCTTGTGAAGTTGCGGACGAATGCATCGGTGAAGTCGACCCAGCTGTTGATGCTGCGGGGCTTCAAGCTGTTCAGCCATGTCCGGGCCGTGCCCTGGAGCATGAGCGGAACGTATTTTACGGCAACACGCTTGTTGTCATTCTCTATGTTGACGGTCGTGGAGTAGTCAACCAGCCAGTCCTTCGGCTTCACGGAGCCGGTGTACTTGGGCGTGTGTCTTGGGAGTGTGAACCCTTTGGGAAAGGGCTCGTCTCGAATGCGGGGCCCGAAACAAGGCGGACCTAACTCATCTTCTTCTTCCAGCGCCAGGGATCGGTGAAGTCGGTCGATCCGGTGGCGGGCGTCGTTTTCTCCGACTCCCTCTCGGCGGCCAAGGCAGTCGCCGAGAGTCGGATGGTCAACAGGCGGCGGGGAGACTCGCCTTTCCTTGCGAGGAGGAGGAGGCAGACAGTCGTCCCATCGTTCTAGTGCTCTTGGGCGGCTGTCTTGGTCGCGCTCTATGGTAATGCGAGTCCGACTGCGGCTGACAGCCGAATCCTTGTCTTTCCTTCCTCGGGCGCCGCCAGTCAGCGTCCGAGACGTTGCGCCTTGGTCTCGGCGTGGAGGCGGGTCGTCGTTTTGTCGCTGCGGCGCCTCTGTGCGGCAGCCGGCCTCGTTCTGCGTGGCAGCCGCGTCGAGGAGCCGCTGGTCTTGCTCCGTCATCAGGCGGCGCTCTTCGCCCTCGAAGTTGTCCAGCTCGTCCGCCGCCGCCTGGGTGGCTCGAATGTTCTCCGCAGGCGTGGCGTATACATGGTGATTTGCCCCGAATAGGTTGGCGATGGCCACGCCACGCTGCTGGACCCTGCCTAAGCGGCTGGGCCTAGCTGGGGTTGGCGAGCCACCCACAGCGCGATCCATCTCACGCTGGTAGGCTTCTGACAAGCGTCTCATGCTAGCTAGCTTCTTCGCGCCTTCGACGAGCTGGAGGCGGCGCGCCTCCAGCGTCTCTGCGTCAGCGTCTTCCGGAATGGGCGCGGTCAGGTCTTGTAATGCCGCGCCAAGTGGGTCGTGCGCTCCTCTGTTGGGAGGCTCGTCATGATCGATGACGAGCACCTCTGTGACGGTGCTTCCGTCGCTCTCCGCGTGAGGGAGCGGCTCATCGTAGACCACCACGTTGGTGGGGAACGCGTCGAGCGACGCAGTGTCAGAGTCGACCAGCATCGAGTCGGTGGAGCCTATAGACTCCAAGTCCACGGCAGGCTCACCGGCGACGTGGACTTGGTCAAGGAGGCCCGCGAGGAGGCTCTCGGGGCCGCCCGTGCCTGCGTCAGATGCAGTCTCGTCGGAGAGGCGAACCTTGCCGACAAGATCGGCGAGGCAGCTGGCTGCGCAGGCGATCTCAGCGTCGTGCAGCGCGTCGGTGCAAACTCCGTCTGGCGTGTCGGGCTGGCTGCGCTCGCCAGGGAGGAAAAGGGTTCCCGTCCAGAGCAGGTCTCCGGACGACGGTGCACCAGGCCCCAAAGTGGGCGCCAAATGTAGGGGGTTGGGTGCGACATATGCCAAAGGATGGCTTATCATGGTGGGGGCGAGTAGAACGTCGTCGGTGCCTGGAAACGGGATAAGGCGAAGGCATGCACGCCGGCGAATCTTACCCAGCTTCGGAGCTCTCCATGGAAATAACACCCCTACTGCTGCTCTGCGGGGTCTCCGCATGATTACTATGGCAAAAGCGTGTACACGGATGCTCCTTGAGCTGTTTCCTGGAGGTAGGAGAAGGCTAGGCTAGCTCTCTCCTTCCTCTATGATTTGGTCTAGTGCTAATGGATTCCAACCCTTTGCATGGGTGCCCAGGGGGGTTTATATAGGCCTACCCCCAGGGGTACAATGGTAATCCGGCTGGACACGGGCCCAGCTGTCAGTCTCTCTGGCCGCCGTCTTATTCGCCGACTCCTGGGGCCCGCCGACTGGCGGGCCCCGCCGACTGGCTTGGTACGGAGCCGACAGGCCGCATCCGCCGCGGGCGGGTCTTGCCGGTGGTGGATTACTGTGGCCGTGCTTCTAATGACGCGAGCTCGGTCATGGGGCCATACCAACAGCTCCGACGTCTGGCGGGCGATCACTATTGCCACTCCCTGTCGTGTCTAGTTAATGGCGCGTGGGGCCCGTGGGAGGGGTCGACCGACTCCTCGGGGCCGACTCCCAACTGGGCCGACTGGTGGCGCTCTCGCCGTCTTCCGTACGCCCGTTGACTGGTGGGACCCGTCATCCCTGGGCCGTACCGGCAGGCCGTCGTGGGCACAGGACTCCGCCCACTGGGACTGACGTCAGGGCCGGCATGGCAACAGTGTTGCGCCGGGCGGAGATCTCCGTGGGTACGGCGTATTGTGGCCACGCCTGCCCTTGGAAAAGGGTGGGAGTGGACCTTACTGTGGCCACTCCCTGTCCCGTCCCTCTTTATGAGGGCATGGGGGTTGTTGGCATCGCAGGCCGACTCCCCATGGCCGGCTTCTCTGGAAGTCGCCAGTCAGGAGTCGGCTCATCCTGAAGTCGTCCCTGGGACTCGGCCGCGAGTGGGCAGTCGGCCGCCTCGCCGCCGACTCTCAGAAGGCGGCTCTTCGTCCTGGGGTCTCGAGGGGCGCAGCCTACCCCGATGTCTTGAAAGGTTCTGGGCCTGGGTTAGCCTACCCGTGGCCCATTACTCCGACATCTGCAACTTCATGTGACTCTGTATTGGCACAATCAGTACATGGACACAGGATGTAATCCGCATCACCAATTCTCCTCTTTGTACTTTCAGCCAAATTCATGAACTCTGTCACGCCACTGATAAAATTTGCGGTTTTCCGATTCTTCATCCATCGAGATTGTTCCATATGCAGCACACGAATGGTAATTAAAAACAAAACAACAACATTAATACACAGATTAACCGCTGCCCAAAGATGCATGCATAAATCACAAGGTTTTATTTTAAGAATTACTGAGGGTGCTCCATGTTGTTATCCATACGTGCAATGAAAAAAATCAATGGCCGGTCAATTTACACACAAGGTACTAGTTACAGCACTACACTTAGGAATTGAATACCTTAATTTAGCCACTCACGAAAGGAATACCTTAATTAATTAGCCGTGCAGCGACCTCCACCCAGCAGACAGACAAGCGCGATGCGGCGGTATGCCGAGACAACAGGGTCGAGGAGCAAAGCTTAGTGCGGCTGCCGCCTGAAGTTCGACCTCCACTATCCCGCCATCGACCGCGATGGATGTGCTCAAATCACGCCACCACCGACCTCGATGGTTGAGCTCCTACTATCTCCCTCCGTAGACTGAGGATTGACCTCCTATGACGCCGCCACCGCCCACCGACCAAGGATTGACCTCTTCTCCGGTAGCTTCTACCTAGGATGCCGCCGCCATCTCTATATGCAGAGCGGCTGTTTTTTTACGAATATCCATGGAGCGGCTGTTTACACGGTATCTCACTGTAACTCAATTATATGGACAGGGTAGTATATCACATACAGTTATGTAACGACAACCGTGTCTAACCTATGTTGTCTTCTCACACGGTTTGGTGCGGAAAACGTGTGTGACGTTGTAATACCTAACACAAACGAGATGTACAAACAGTGTGCCGTATACAACATATATATAGTGCCATTAGTAGTTCCCGACCGTTAGCTTATCTCCATAGTTTCCCCATTTCCCCCAAATCCCTACATAGCCTCCAAATCCCCTCGTGTGGCGCTGACATTGGGGGAATGCGGACGAGTGGTGCTGATGGTTTCGGTGCGGCTGCTCCTGCTCGTATCACCGCCATGACGAGCACTTGCCTAAGGTCATCAGAAGGCAGGTTTACTACGGATCCGAATCGTCCTGTCAGGTTCCAATCTATCTCGATCTTTTTTAGCATGTCCAAAGTATAGCTCCTTGTTGAATCCGTCCTGAATGACCCCCCCCCCTTAGGAAAGCGATCTGTCGTCGGATCCGGAGCATGACTCCAGACTCCCGCAACATGAGTTCGACTCCGAGTTTTGCGCCACCGAGAAGTACCAAAAGCTGAGTTGTGTGCACGGGCACACTCCCTCTCGACGTGTATGCTCAGAGGGATTCGACATCGGCAGGCGGTTTCTCAGTTGCTCCTTAGAGGTTAGTGCTAATTAAGTTCATCATTTTACTTCAGTTAATGCCACCGCTCATCCAGAATACTATTTAACATTGGCAGGGATATGAGGCTTGTGCCTTTGTTAACTGGCTGGATGAAGAATGGCATGGCAGGGCTCAGAGTGTTATCACCAAGCTCGCAGAAGATAACGTAAAGTTGAAGAAGAAACTGGCTGATCTGGAATTTACAATCAGTACGATGAAGCAAGAAAGAATCAATCACAGGCAGCAGATGAAAGCAAGAGACAAGAAGGAACTAGCATGTGTAGTTGTGGTTGTCGCATTAGCCATGTTCTATGCGCTGTTTGCAATGATGATTAGGGGTTTTGTTTGACAGTATTGCTAAAGCACATCTAGATGTGCTCTAAGTAATGCACATCTAGGTCCTATATATGCCATTGATGTTACGCGAAGATTCGTGCAGATATTTTTCATTATCTTTACCTTTCCAGTTTGATTATTACTGTCTTTATCAATAAGAAGAGCTCAGTGTATTGCTTGCCAACTGGCCTACTCCGTTCGTACCGGTATCGGTGCATAATCCCAAAACTCGTTCCTTGTTTTTGTCCTGAAAAAGGAAACCAGCCAAATAGCCAATAGGAGTCCTGTGCAACCCCAGGAATTTGGAGCGGCTGGGTATAATTGTGGTTGATTATATCAGCAGTTAGATAATACGTCAACCCCCGCTTCAATCCCCCCCCCCCCGCTTCAATTGGCAGTTCCTCTTCTCTGCATACCCCCCGCGCTTAAGTGTCCACCATCTTCATCGTCCCCGGCAGGCCGCGCTACACACTAGAACACACTCTGCAGCCATGTCGAGCGACAGCGAGGACGACAATTCGGCCAGCAGTCTAGCGCCCGATGATAGGTCAACGTCAGAATCATCCCGCTCATCTTCCATGAGTCCGGCGTCGAGCCCAGACCTCGATTATATCTGGTTCATGGAAGGGCCGCCGCCTCCAGAGTCGTCAGACGACAACCAGACGGAGGAGGAGCCGTCGGAGGATGAAGAAGAGGACGACGATGATGAGGAGGAGGAATGGTCGAACGGGGTGGAGGAGGACGACGACAGCAAGGATGATGACGATGGCGGCGGCAATGAAAAGCCAACGGTGAGCGGCAAGAAGCGTCCTTGCCAAGACAATGTCGTGGGACCATCCAACAACAACACCAAGAAGAAGAAGGACTAAATTAAGTAGACTGTATATATCTCTATTTATCCTGTCAATCTCGTCGCAGACGGTTAGTAATATGTATTCGACAGAGATCTTCTACATTATTGCCCATAGGTTGGTTTGTTGAACTGTGTGCCCTGACGAGCACACAATTCACAAAAAAGACCGTATGGGCTGTCTATAATGATCACACACAATTCTGATTACCGACCTGTTTGCCGGGTATCACACACATCTTGTTACGCCGAATCGTTCGTGTTCAACTCAATCATTGCAAACGGTTCATCGGAGTGAACTGTATGCCATATATCGCACACACCTTGACTTGGTTGCCCATTTCTATTGTTCTATCTCATCGCAAACAGTTCATACATATCAACCGTATGCCCTTCATCGCACACACAACTAAAATCTAAACAGTGTTTGATGCATCCTCCATAGCAAACGATTTGCACCTTTTTGACGGTTTTCATACACCACCATTTGCGATTATTGCATCGCACACAGTTTCTCGTAGGGTCTCTGATCGTAGTGCCGCGTTAGCAGCATCCTGCAGTAGTGTAGATAGATCTTGCGTGATCGTAGGTAATTTTTTTGAAATACTGCGTTCCCCAACAGACACTCTTCCAAAATAGTGAGATTACCATCAAATAAAGTCATGACCTCTCCAAGCCCACTTTCATCAAAAATTTCATAAGATTGAACACTCTCCAAATATGTGGGATTATTTTTACCTAAAGTTGAAACTCTTCCAAACCCACTTTCAATATTATTGCAAATAACATATTCATCATGAGGCTTAAATTTTCAAGATCATAGGAAGAATCACCCCAATCACGATCATTGGAACAAATCATGGTTATTGCAAAATTAGCATCCCCAAGCTTGGGGTTTTGCATATTATTATCAAAATTGACATTAATAGAATTTATAGTAACATCACTCAATCATGCTTTTCATTCAAGGAGCTATCATGAATCACTTCATAAATTTCTTCATCACAATTTTTAGATTCATGAATCTCAAGCAAAACTTTATAAAGATAATCTAGTGCACTCAACTCACTAGCAATTGATTCATCATGATTGGATCTTTTAAAAAGATTAGAAAGTGGATGAGGATCCATATCAATAGATTTTTAGCAAGCAAAGATGCAAGCATATAGAAGGCACATGGTAACACAAGCAAACAAAAGATCGAACGAGAAAAGGGCGAACAAAAAAGAAGGCGAATAAAACGGCAAATTTTTGTGAAGTGGGTGAGAGGAAAACGAGAGGTAAATGGCAAATAATATAAATTGCGAGGAGATGAGATTTGTGATTAGGAACCTGGTAGATGTAGATGATCCTCCCCAGCAACGGCACCAGAAATTCCTTTTGATGCGGCTTGAAGCTACGTCGGTATTTACCCAAAGAGGAAGGGATGATGCAGCACATCAGCGATAGGTATTTCCCTTAGTTATGAGACCAAGGTTATCGAACTAGTACGAGAACCAAGAAACATAATGTAAACAACCCCTGCACACAAATAACAAATACTCGCAACCCGACGTGTAAAAGGGGTTGTCAATCCCTTCCGGGTAGCAGCGCCTCAAGATAGGCAAACGGACGTGAAATAAATTATAGTAGATTGATAGATCGAACGCCAAATAAAATAAATAAGAATAAAACACAGCAAGGTATTTTTGTATTTTTGGGTTTAATAGATCCGAAAATAAAAGCAAAGGCAAATGGATCACAAAGGCAAATAATATGAGAAAGAGACCCGGGGGCCGTAGGTTTCACTAGTGGCTTCTCTCGAGAAAAATAGCAAACGGTGGGTAAACAAATTATTGTTGGGTAATTGATAGAACTTCAAATAATCATGACAATATCTAGGTAATGATCATTATATAGGCATCACGTCCAAGATTAGTAGACCGGCTCCTGCGTGCATCTACTACTATTACTTCACACATAGACCGCTATTCAGCATGCATCTATTGTATTAAGTTCATGGAGAAATGGAGTAATGCAATAAGAATGATGACATGATGTAGACAAGATCTATCTATGTAGAGATAGACCCCATCGTTTTATCCTTAGTAGAAATGATACATACGTGTCGGTTCCCCTTCTTTCACTGGGATCAAGCACCGTAAGATCGCACCCACTACAAATCACCTCTTCCCATTGCAAGATAAATAGATCAAGTTGGCCAAACAAAACCCAAATATTGGAGAAGAAACACGAGGCTATAAGCAATCATGCATATAAGAGATCAAAGAAACTCAAATAACTTAAGTGGATATAAAAAGATAGATCTGATCATAAACTCAAAGTTCATCGGATCCCAACAAGCACACCGCAAAAAGAGTTACATCATATGGATCTCCAAGAGACCATTGTATTGAGAATCAAATGAGAGAGAGGAATCCATCTAGCTACTAACTACAGACCCGCAGGTCTACAAATAACTACTCACACATCATCGCAGAGGCACCAATGGAAGTGGTGAACCCCTCTGTGATGGTGTCTAGATTGGATCTGGTGGTTCTGGACTCTGTGGCGGCTGGAATTGATTTTCGTCGACTCCCCTAGGGTTTCTGGAATATTGGGGTATTTATAGAGCAAAGAGGCGGCCCGGGGGGCACACGAGGTGGGCACAACCCACCAGGGCACGCTTGGGCCTCCTAGCGTGCCCTGGTGGGTTGTGCTCCCCTCGAAGCACCCCTAGGCACTGCCTTGGCCCATTGGGTGTCTTCTGGTCCATAAAAAATCTCCGTAAAGTTTCGTTTCATTTGGACTCCGTTTGTTATTGATTTCCTACAATGTAAAAAACATGCAGAAAACAGCAACTGGCACTTGGCACTATGTCAATAGGTTAGTACCAAAAAATGATATAAAATGATTATAAAACATCCAAGATTGATAATATAACAGCATGGAACAATCAAAAATTGTAGATACGTTGGAGACGTATCAGTGATCTAGAGCGCAACCTGCATCTACTCATAAAATTGCTCATGATGCCACTGTTGGGAAACGTAGTAGAAAACAAAAAAATCACGCCTACGATCACCCAAGATCAATATGAAGATGCATAACGGGTTGGGATCACGATCGTTACCATCACCAAGTTGTAGTGGAAGAAGAACGTGCCGGTGTAGATGGTTCTTGGAGTCCCTCGAACCATCGATGAACGATCCCACTGCCCACGAATAGTCCCTCGAACTGAAGACCGAAAGCACAACTTCTCTACTTTTTTGCAAGCATGCAGCATTCATGATCCGGCAGCGCTTTGTCGTCTAGAGCTAATTGTCGCTGAAGAATTAGAGGAAGGAGATTAGAACCAAAAAGGGCTTCTAATTATGAGGACAAGAGGATTAGCCTAGCTCTAATTAGTCAACTAGGACCAACTATAACTAGAAGAACTAGAGGAGGGTCCAAAACTTGTATCTCCAAAGGGTGGAAATCCTCTAGTATATATAGGTTGGAGGGGAGAGGAGGGGCGCCACAAGGGGAGTGAAAATCCCTCCTCGTTAGCCGGCCAAGGGAGGAGGAGTTGGTGTCCTCCCCCACTCCAATTCAGCCCCCTTCCTTAGGGAAGGGAGGAACTTTCCCACTTGGGCCTTTTTGGCCCAAGTTGTCTTCCATCTCTTGGCCTTTTTAGGCCGTTGATATTTAAATTAAATATAAAATGTTCTAAATACTTCTACACCATTATATATATAACATCTCTGCAAACTTTTTCCACATATATATAATTTATCGGTAATACCCGGTTTTACCCGATACTCACCGAAACCCTTTCGGTGACCTTGAAACGCTTCGGGATTCTCTCAAAACTATTCCAAATATTCATGAAATAATTCCAAAAATATACTCTCATGACTCCCATCCTACTAACACTCAGCAGATCGTGATTTCCTTAAACTTGTGACCCTGTAGGTTCGGTAACTCACAGACATGGACGAAACCATTCGTTCAATGACCGACAGCGGGACCGTTGACGACCATATTTGTCCCTTTGAATACACGAATGATATTCGAGTGAACCTTTTGTTATCATGTGATATTACCTTTGCTTTGCGATACTTCACAAAACTTGGGATGCATCAGTATCCTCCTGAGTCATCACCATGTTCACTAAATCGAAATTCGCGTTACCGGTTTTGTTCTTCTTTGTTGTTATTGTATTTCGGCATCCCCGTGATGAAGTCACGTGTGTCTGGCCAGACGATGATTGATGTTGTCACACCGTGAGGACCCTACTAATATCTCTCCATCGTCAGAGAAGCAAATCCCACAATCCAGCTATCTGGTCACTTGCCAAACTTTTCGATGAACCTCTAAGTTGTTGTTATGATCACTATGTTACAGGGGACAATTTCAGCAACCCCAAAGCCCATCGTATAGTAAGAAGTGGCCACGATACTCTCATGGTCTAAGGAGCAGTATCACACGTTAACACTCCATGTTATTACAATTGAATGTAGACGAAATTAACTCAATTTATAACAAACAAGATTGGGTCGATTCAATATGACCGTTCATCCAACGTCATAATCTTAATGTTGTTTTAGGACTATTGTTACACTTAATGATATCCCAAGATCCGGAAAACTTGATCACCAACAACACTTGAGCTAGTATTAGAAGAGAGTCTAGGAACCTTTTATTTACCGTTTATCATTCACACGTGCATATGAGTTTTCCACTGAATCACATATTCAAGGATCATGGCAGTTATAGCATAGAATATCAACTCTTAACTATGAATATGGAAATATAATAACACAAATAATATTGCCTCTAGGGCATATTCCCAACACAACCCCCATTTCTCACTTCCTTGAAGCAAGTCCCGACAATGTTGGAGCACAAATGGCTTGACTTTGGAAACCAGGCTTTGCTTGAACATGCGCAATGCAAACCTATGTTTGGAATAGAGTCAAGTGTGAGCTCAAATCGTGATCAACGGAAACAAGATCACACATGTATAAAAAAGACAACAAACTCACATAGTCGTCATTCATGGAACCACTTGGAGGTGCATTCCCCACTTGCTCCAAACAAGACTCCAATGTCCACGCGTTTTCTTGATCATATATCACCGGCCTTGGATTGATTTCAATGAATGGTCGGGTGGGTTCGTCATGAGCATATGATAATTGTCCTTAATGTGGTGACTATTTTTTGCCGGTTTGATCTTTGCCAATCACCCCATCAAGTGACACACTTTTCCATTCTCTAATCAAACAAAGATCCTCCATATCTATGTAATTTCCGGTTCGTTGTCCAAATTTTGCTTGGCTAGCATCAAACTCATCCACCTCAAACTCTTCAACATAATCATGTGGTCACCCCCTCTTCCACCCCAGCTTCGCTCTGACTTACATGACTGATTGAATGCGTTAAATGGAGTGATGACCCACAAGTATATGGGATCAATCGTAGTCCTTTCAATAAGTAAAAGTGTCGAACCCAACAAGAAGCAGAAGGATATGATAGGCAATTTTAGCAAGGTATTCTCTACAAGTGTTGTAAAGTATTAACAAATAGTTTGATAACAAGATATTTGATAGCAAGTAACAAATAACCAAAGTTACAAGGTGTGGCAAGGTGGCCCACTCCTTTTGTTGCAAAGGACAAGCTAGAAATACTTCTTATAGTGAGCAAAGCGTTCTCGAGGACACATGTGAATCTCGTCTAGTTAACGTCATCACGATTCGTTAATTCGCGTTCACTACTTTGATAAATTATTATGTGGGTGGACTGGTGCTAGGGTGAGTTCTTACTTCAATAAGCAACCCACTTATGATTACCCCCTTGCAAGCATCCGCAACTATGAAAGGAAAATTAAGATAAATCTAACCATAACATGAAACACATGGTCCAAATAACCCCCTTACGGAATAGTGCATAAACTAGGGTTTAAGATTTTATTACTCTCGCAACCCATCATCCACTTACTAATTCAAAATGCCTTCCCCTAGGCCCAAGCATGGTAATGTGTCGTGTAGTCGATGTTCACACGACACCACTAGAGGAAGAACAACATAACACATCATCAAAATATTGGCCGAAAACCAACTTCACATGATTACTTATAATAAGACTTCTCCCATGTCCTCAAAAACAAACTGAACTACTCACAAATCATATTCATGTTCATGATCAAAGGACATAAATATATGATTAACAATCTGAGCATATAATCTTCCACCAAGTAAACCAACTAGCATTAACCACAAGATGTAATCAACACTACTAGTAACCCACATGTACCAATATGGGTTTTTTGACAAATATTGAATATAGGAGATGAACTAGGGTTTGGAGATGAGATGATGCTGGTGAGATGTTGATAGAGATGAGTCCTCCCATGATGAGAGGAACGTTGGTGATGACGATAGCTTCAATTTCCCCCTCCAGAGGGAAGTATCCCCGGCGGAATTGCTCCACTGGAGAGCAGAAGTGCTCCTGCCCAGGTTCCGCCTCCAGACAGCGGCACTTCTCCCGAAAGCCTTCTCCTCATTTTTTTTTCTAGGGCAAATGGCTTCATATAGGAGAAGATGGGTCATAGAGGCCTGTTGGTGGGCCCACAAGCTCAAGTGGCGCGCAACCTGAGCTCGTGGCTCACTGGTGGGTCCCCTCTTGATGATTCTTCTTCCAGTATTTTTCATATATTTCAAAATAAATCTCCGTATTTTTTCAGTTCATTTGGAGCTTCGGAGAATAGCTATCTCTGTTGTAGCTCTTTTTAGATCCAAAATTCCAGCTGCTGATAATCTCCCTCTTGTGATAAAACTTGCAATTTAAGAGAGGAAAGCCATTAGAATGACACCTAAAAGTGAAATATAATCTTAAAACAAAGTAAATAACAGTAGAAAAACATGATGCAAAATGGATGTATCATGGAGCACTCATTATGTTCATCTGGTTCTCCTCCAACAATTCTGCATACGATGTACAAACATTATAGCTACAGAATCCAATGACATCGGCAAATGAACCTAAGTTCACCGGAACAAAGGGATTTTTTACCTCGCCGGTGTTTCCACAAACACGCTGTGGATACCGGTGGAGTTGATGGGATCACGGGGCACATGGGCTGCTGGATTGGGTGGAGGCGCCCGTCCTTGAGCCGCCACCCCCTTCTTCCTCGGCCCCTTGGCTGGCGACTTCCTAAGTCTGTTGGAGGAGGTGGAGGACGCGCCCGTCCTTGAGCCGGCGGCCGAGACGGGAGGGAGCGCTGTGAAAGAAGTTGACACGGTGGCGGGCACGGCTCCATGGACGATGTGGTTCCCTTGCCGCTTCTGCTTCACGCTGGCTGCGAAAGGAGTTGGCGCAGTGGTTGGGAAGATGGCCGCGGGAGGCGCGGAGGATGAGGCGACACCAATGGGGGAGGCAACACATGAAATTCGCCGGCCGGCAGCTGCCGGTATTCCATGCCGTCGATTGGGGGCATAGCGAGGCGAGATTTGGCAGGGCCGGGGAGATCAGTGGCAGTGCGCCGGGGGGAAGGGGCGGGGTCAAGGAAGTGGCGGAAATGTCTACACCAAGTCACGCGTTTGATATAGGAAATTGCAAAGTGAGGGGGCTGGACATGTGCGGCCGAAAGTGCCGAAATTTAGCGCTTCCCAAAAAATTATGTTCGGGATGGGCCGTTTGGATCTTTTTTTATCTTAGTCTCATGAAATGGTTGTTATCTTATCCCCACCCCAATTCGGACGGAAGAAAATCCTATGTGACCTGGGTCGTACGCCCAGGTCGTGAGACCCTCTCGAGATGAGGACACCTGGCAAAGGCGAATCTTAAAGCGCGTAGGCCATTTATCCTCTGTTTCGCTAACAGAATCCTAAATTCCGCTAAGAAAACCCAATTCCCCTTATCTTCTTCCGCTCGCTCGCCGCGGCAGCCCCCGCTGCCTTCGCCCTCGCTACCTCGGCTGCTCTCCCCGGCGTTCCTCAGCCCCCAGAAGCTTGCCCTTGAGGCGCTTCTCGTGTTCGCCCGCCGCGGCCGCGGTCGTGGCCGCCGCCCCCGGTCCTATCCCCCGCCGTCCATGACCGTGTTCCTTAGCGCCGGCAGGTCATCTTCTGGCGCAGCTCGTCTGCTCGTTACGTCTCTGTACGCCGGTGCTCCGTCCATGACCACCGTCCAGCTCGCCCCCCGTCCACACCTGCAGGCTGCATCTTGGCACATGCGGCTGGACTAACCTGAGTCTGCAAAGAAGACAACCCCAACAGTGATGACCAAGGGGTACATCTTGCCAATGATTTGAGCTGCTGATGTTGCCAGTGATGACCAAGGATAAATGTGCCAAAGGAAGAAACTTTGTAGTTTGTACAAAGTTCTGTAGTTTGCTCGTCTTGTCAGTGATTTGAGTTGCTAATTTTTGTAGTTGGCACATCTTGCCAATGATTTGAGATGTTGTTGTGTAAAATAATTTAATGTACACTGTGAATAGAAGTTCCTGGTATTGAGCAAAAGAGATTTTTTGGAAGTGGAGAATACAAAGGATTGATGCTATTTATCTATTCTTTACTGAAACATGGCTGTGTGCTTCTGAAGAAAGACATGTGCATGTTAAATCTGCTCCTGTACATACTAGTGAAAGGAATTAAATTAATGGCAAACTATTATTTGCAACAAGTTGTACTCACCATTAGTGGAGGAGGTGTGGGTAGAGGAGGTTCCAATGGATGGGCTGCCATATTTTCAGCTTGCAAATCCTGATTGTTCTTGTTGCATTGCTCGTCCTTGCAGTCTATATTTGTTGGTGTCGACTCTTGTGATAAAAGAGATTTTTTAGCAGCCAAGAATACAATCTACTGTGTGTATTGTTGCTTGCTTGTTTGTTGAATAAAGTGATAAACAAAGGCATGCCATTGTTAGGGTCCTGGAGGCAGGCTTGTACATGATCCTTTGCCAAATATGGCTGCACTTTACGATCCACCCATTCATGGAAAATTTACAAGACTATTGCTTGAATCTAATTTGTGGTACTGAAGAAGTGGTATGTTTTTGTTAATATAATGGAAAACAACAACACACAAGTTCTATGTTTCAGGATAGGGAAACTATTTTCAAAAATGGATGTGCATGTGAGCTTGTAAATCAGCATATAGGCATACATGCTTGTAGGATGTATTCTTGACTGATAAAGAATCTTTTTTATCACAAGTGTCGACACCAAATTATAAGGAGCTTCATATATTAGGAGCTTTTATTCACATGTACATCACATTCAGTTATACAATAAAAAGCCCCACAATGTGCTTCAACTATCCTATCTTGACTCGAGGATAAAATTCAGAAGAAAAATATGTTGGGGAACGTAGTAATTTCATAACTTTTCCTACGCACACGCAAGATCATGGTGATGCATAGCAACGAGAGGGGAGAGTGTTGTCCACGTACCCTCGTAGACCGAAAGCGGAAGCGTTAGCACAACGCGGTTGATGTAGTCGTACGTCTTCACGGCCCGACCGATCAAGCACCGAAACTACGGCACCTTCGAGTTCTAGCACATGTTCAGCTCGATGACGATCCCCGGACTCCGATCCAGCATAATGTCGGGGAAGAGTTCCGTCAGCACGACGGCGTGGTGATGATCTTGATGTTCTACTGTCGCAGGGCTTCGCCTAAGCACCACTACAATATTATCGAGGATAGGGGTGGAAACGAATCGGATGCGGATCGGATAGTGCTCTTGCCACTTCCATTTTCATATTTTCAAAACGAATACGAATCCGAATACGGATGTTATCGGATACGGATGCGGCTCGGATATTATTCGAATACGGATACGTATCGGATATTTTCTTGGTTCGGAACGGATACGAATAATATCAACATATTGCTTAAGTAAATTAGTCGATAGCTATGCGACCTGAAATAATCAACTTGTGACATACAATAAGTCAATGATAAATAGGTTTATGAATAAATACTATTGTAATGCATAATAATTTATAAGTTTAATCATATAAAGAGTAAAATTTGACCACTTATTTGGCTTTTATGTTGGATAATTGGAATATTGGGTCTAGAATTTTGAAAATTACCTCCCATAATCTTATTCGGATACGGATATATCCACTTCCATATCCATATTTGTCTCAAAATCTCGTACCATATTTTATTTTTTTTATTTGTTTAATAAATTCGGATACGGATAATTTCCATTTCCATTTTGGTTCGGATGCGGATGTTTCGGATACTGCCGTGGAATTGTCACGGCAGATGTCCTCATGAAAGGACTTAGTCGTGGAGCCATCGCTACGGGTTAGCTTGAAAGGGTTAAACCGGACAACGGGACACAAGAGTTTTATACTAGTTCGGCCCCTTCGATGAAGGTAAAGCCTACGTCTAGTTGTGATTGGTATTGCTGGGGTTTCGAAGGCCAGGGAGCGAATCCGCTTTGTCTGGCTTCGAGTTGTTGTTTTCCGTCCCTGAACCGCCGCCGGGTCACCCCTTTATATACTCAGGAGGACCCTGGCCGGTTTACAGAGTCCCGAGGCTGGCTCATATAAGTGTCCGCCTCGGTCTCTTCTTTATTATCTTACAATGCAAGTTTATACAATCATGGCGGTTTACTATCACGGGCCCTAAATCGCCTGTGGGCTCTGGGCCTCTAAGCTTCATCCATAAAGCACCATCTTCTGGGTTTCCTTAGGCTTCAGTATAACTGAAGGTGAACCGGCCCCTCGTTGGCGGTTTACCCTCAGTAGTTATATCCTCAACATTAGGCCCCAAATTGGTTTGAACATGTTCATGTCAATCTTCAATCCTTGAATTTTTGGCAATTCTCGTAAACCGCCATATCGTCTTCTCCCTGTGAACTTTGGTGAATCGCCATGACGTCATCTTCTGTTACTGTAATAAATCATTGTGACGTCATCCCTATATAAAAAGTTTTTATAAAGATTCCCTTCTCTTTAATTAACTCCCGAAGATCGAGGCGACAGCTGCATCCTCTTTTGTCGCTTCCGATTCCTCGATTTTTGCGCCTGCTGTTTTATCCCACTTCCTTATAAATAAGACCGGGGCACCTTCCATTTTCCCCCTTTCCAAACCGCATCGTCTTCCTCCTCGCGACCCAAAGACCTCAAGTATCGCCGCCGCCGCCGTTGTTGATCTTCCAGTCCGCACCGACTCAGGCCGCTGCATCGACCTGATTCTGACCAGAAATCGACGGCGAACCTCCGCAGCTCGTCCACATCCGTGAGTTCTTCTCCTTCTCCTTCTCAGATCTGCATTGGAACTTTGTTGAGTTCGTTGGCGGTCATCGCCACCCGATGCAAACCCTTGTTAGTTTTCACCTCCAATGCCTTGTTTAGATCGTAAAAACAACGTAGAACTGCTGCGGCAATTTTTTGTGCTTATCTTGCATAAAATAGATCTCATTTCCATTGTTTGGAAGCCCTCTTCGAGTGTATGAACTTCTCTATACTGTTTTAGGTCTAGAAATTTTTCCCTCCAGAGCAACCATTTTGATCCAAAATAATAATTGCAGCTTGTGAAACCTGTTTGTTCCACACTTAACAAATTTTCATCTTGGGGTTCTGCCTCAAAGAGGCGGTTTATCCTTTAGTGTTGATAATCCGCCGTATGTCATTAGCCCTCTCTTAAACCGCCATCTAGACTTTGAACAGCCATGCCCGGTTCACTTCATACGTATACCTTGAATTGCCGGTTTAACATTTGATAAACACATACGAACCGCCAATCGTAAACCATCCATTTTCCTTTTACAGACTTTGTAAAATGACGAAGCAATTTGCTGCTTGCAACTGGGTTCCGTCTCGGATCACAGAAACGCGAATCAATGAATATGTCACCACCGGCGCTTTAGCCTCAAAAATGTCCTCCATTGGCGAGTTCCTGGCCCTGAGTGCCCCCCTGAACCTCAAGATGGAGAAGTGATTGTATTCTTGCAACATTTAGCTCGAGGTTTCAGTCCTCCCGGATCAAAAAATTTCCGGGATGTTCTTGCCAGGCTCCAACTTCATCCTCAAGATACTGGACCAAATTCTGTGTCCAACATATGCAATTTCCAAGTATTCTGTGAGGTTTATCTGCAAGAAGAACCCACTGTCGATCTCTTTCTAGATATCTTACACTTAAACCGCCGGACGGAATTTTCTGATGGACCTAATACTAAACTTGGCGGTGTGTCGATTCAAAAGAGGAAAGAGGTTGACTTTCCTCACGCCAAACTTCACAGCCATCCCAAAGACTGGAACCACACTTGGTTCTACTGTCAGAATACCGCTCCTACTGAAGAGAATCCTTTACCGGGCTACCGTCCGCACCGGCTCAGCAATAATCACCCTTTACCTCAGAGATTGCCTGCCAAAGACCGATAGGCTTATGCATCTCAACTCACCAAACTCCGGGCTCTCCTTGCCAATGGTTTAACTGGTGTTGATCTCGTCCGTTGCTGGATTTCATGGTGCATTCTCCCTTTAAGCCGCCGGCCTGGATTGATGTTTGAATACACCGGCAACACCAATGATCCTCAACGGTTTAATTCAATAGAACTATCGGATGATGAAATCAGTGAAAGTGTAAAGAAAATACTCGACGAACCGCTCGCCGTATGTACTCAAATTGGTCTGCGTCCTTTTTACGCCTCCAACAAACCGCCAGGGGTAAATATTTTAACCTTGTACTTTTCCTGAACTTTCTCCGCTTTGACACTGCTATAATAATCCTTTTGTGCAATCCCATAGGCCAGTAGCTCTTTTTGGAAAAAGAAAACTCAAGACAAAGTAGCTAAGGCTCCTCGTGGTAAGACCAAGGTCATCAAAAAAGCTGCCAAAAAGAAAACTGTCGAGTCTTCGGAACCACCAGAAGATGTCGATGACTCGGCTGAAGAGGTAAAATTTGACTCCCTTGACTTCTGTCCATATATTTTACTGATAATGATTACTCCCAGGATGATGCGGAGGCCAGCCATGTAGATCATGTTGAGGTAATTTGTCTTTCTTCTGACTCAGAACTTGTGCCGGTTCAACGATTTCGCCGTGCAGTTCGGAAAGTGAAATGCTCTCACCCTGTTGCTCATTTGGATCAAAAACTTTCTTTAAAGACACAGCAAACCGAAGGGCGTCGCACAACCCGGCACAGTGGTCAACAGGCCACCTCTTCCGGTTTACCTCATACCCCAAACCGGAAACGTCGTCCAGAGGTTGCTTATTCTCCTGAAAAACGTTATCTTTTGAAAGGTTTCTTCTGATGCCCTCTCAATTCATCTGATTCAAATTATCAGGCATCTTCTAATTCGTCTGGCGGTTCATCAACCACTCAGCTGCCACCACTGAAAACCGTCCCTGTGTAAGTGTGTAATCTTCCCTTCTCTTTCATAACTTAGTTGACCATGCTAATCTTTGTTTTAATATTAGTGCTCAAGCTCGTTTGAGTTAAAAGGCCAAGACCAGTGCCCCTACCGGTGAAGTTGAACCGGAGAAAGCTCCTGAGGATCTTGATAAAAATCTTGATAATCTCATGGATGATTTTATCCCGCCAAAGCCAACTATCAATGCTAATCCGCCAGAAGCTGATCCGGCCATACATGAAGATACCTCAAGTCCACATGCTATACATGCAAGTCCGGCTGATGATCCACTGAAGTCAAGTGCTAATCCGCCAAGCCCAGCCAAAGACATGACGTTATTGTTACTGGCACTGCTTATACCGCTCCGGGTGATCCGGTTGTCTTGGCAAAACATACTGCCAAGGATGAGTTTATTTCAATGGGCAAGAGGAAGACGGAAATTGATATGTCAAAATATGCTAATCTTTCTTCCCAGGATCTTCATTCCGGATTCTTGAACCGGCTTTACACAAGTCGAGACAATGAGGCAGACTTGGTAAATCTGATGAAGGAACGTTATGAGGTAAACATTTTCCTCCTTATCTTTGTATTTAAACTGCCTTGTATCCTATAGCCCCCAAGGGTCGGTTTAATTTGTAAAAACAAAACCGGGACTTTGAATTTCCAAACTGCACATTGTTCACTTTGAAGTTTTTTGAACAAACACACATTAGCCCCCAAGTGCCAGGATTGAAACTTGTATGAATCCTTGGGACTTTGAATAAGCAGTAAGAAAGAATTAATCTGCATTAGCCCCCAAGTGTCAGGATTGAAACTTGTATGAATCCTTGGGACTTTGAATAAGGAGTAAGAAAGAACTAATCCGCATTAGCCCCCAAGTGCCAGGATTGAAACTTGTATGAATCCTTGGGACTTTTGGTAAAATATTGAAATGCTCCTCTTGATTTTGGCAGGCTGACATAAACCATCAATGGACGCAGATTGCCGATCTTCAAGAAAGTATCAAATCTCACCAAGAAGAATCTTCCAAAGCCA
This sequence comes from Triticum urartu, assembly GCF_003073215.2. Taxonomy (NCBI): domain Eukaryota; kingdom Viridiplantae; phylum Streptophyta; class Magnoliopsida; order Poales; family Poaceae; genus Triticum; species Triticum urartu. Next base: position 145,589,711 of record NC_053024.1, on the reverse strand, counting down.
AGGATGAACTTCAAGCCGCTTTAACTTCCATAGAACGACTGAAAGAAGAATTCAAGACTGAGCGTGCCAACTGGGACACTGAAAAGGGGACATTGCTGAAACGGGCTGAAGACGCCGAATCTGCGCTTAAACCGGTGGCAGAAGAGCTTTCTGGGTTAAAGCGTCAAGTGAATGCCATGACCTCCACAGTATTTGGTAAGTAATCCTAGCAAAATATTTAAAACACCCATCTTGTAAGGTGCCGGTTGAAATATGAAATTCTTAAACCGTTGCAGGGAGATGCATTACTCATCTGGGCTCAGATGTACGGATGAAGCTGAAAGCAGCATATACTCTTCTGGAACAACTTTACATCGGTGCTCAACGGGTTATCTGTGCAGCCTCCTATGACTATCCGGCCCCAACACTGATCAAGGACACTCTGACAAGGCTATCCATGGTACCAGCATAGCTAGAAGAGGTGAAGCGATCTGCTGCTAGGGCCGGCGCTTTGTTGGCACTTACCCGAGCCAAAGCATGGATAGCTGACTTGGATCCGGTTGACCTTGCCAAAGGCTTTCCAAGCACACAAGAAAACGGGGCAGATTTTGATGATGCAGCCCTTAAAAGAGTGACAAGGGAGATGCGTCCTCTGGCGAGTCAGCTGGCAGAAGATGCTAACTTGACGGTTCACCGGTCTTATTATGATGCCAACAACAAACGGGTTAACCCTGTCATTCCGGAGGCGCAAAATCTTATTCCAGGAATCCGTAAGCACACTTATGCCCCTGACATTGATCCATCAGAACTTATCAGTGAAGAAGCTATCTTCCAGGCCTTAACCCAGATTGACTGGACCACCACAAACTTCCAGCCGCTAGGTGGGGAGGAGGAGGCTGAACGGACGCCAGATGACCCATCAACTTCGCATCAACATGGTAATGAGACTTGATCAGGCAATTAGAGTGATGCTCCATAAACCTTGTTCTGCTGGAAACACCATATTTTGGGCCTTCAAGCGCCTTGTAATAAGCTAGTGGAAATACTTTGATCCGTTGCCCTCGTGTAGCGGGATACACTTTGCATTGATTTGTCATGAGAATTTTAGTACTAGCTTATGTATTTGTACAATATTATGCAATCTCTGTGCCTGCATAAGGAAAATATGTCCAGGCGGTTTACCACCGGACGGGTCAAAATACCCAACACAACTTAGTAAGCAACTACGGTCGCAGCAATAATAAATCATACCTATAATATAAAACATTGTTGTTGGTTTACCAATTGTGATTTGAAGAAAGGTGAAAACCCAACTTCTACCATGCCATGTTGGTGTATATGTATGATATAGAACCGGGTTGTGATGAACACCGGCCGATTACTGGAGACAAAGTGTCAAAGCCAGACCGGTTTTGAAGGATGCCGGATTACCATTAATTGTATATTTTAACAGAAGATCCATAAGCCATGCCGGGTTAAAAAATTCCGGTTTAACGTAGACCTCACAAAAAAACAAAAACTTGGCAAAAAGCAAAGAAAAAACCGTAGTCGAGGCTTTTCGAGGGCTGCCAGGCCCATATCGAGGCTTTTCATGGGCTGCCAGGCCACTGAGTTAAACCACTTTGACAAAGCCTTTTAAGATGGCCCTCCAACTAACCAATCATCGCTTTAACTTTGACAAGTTCAGGGTCTCAATGAGAGTAACTGTCAAACGTTCGACGGGTCGTGCCAGGATTACCTGGATAGGAGTGGCTTACTTGATGAAGGCAGGTTAACCCGGGGTTTTAGGTGAATACACCAGGCTTCCAAGCCGTGGGTCGATACCCAGCTACAAGGGTCCTTTCAAACTCTTTGGTATTTGACGCAAAGAGCCCCCAAGTAACTTTGTGAGCTGTGCTCAATGGGTGCCTATGTTTGAGTTGTGCGTAGCAACAAGACTCTCTTTGGCCCCTTGGGTGTGAAGCTCCCAAGCTTTGTCGTGGCGTGATAACCGCATCAAGAGGGTAGTAACGCTATGTTCTCTTTGGTGAATACACCTATGTTTGAACAGGAAGCCCCCATGTTAACAGATATTTGAAGGAAGAACGGCGGAGGCCCTGCTTGATAGCAAGGATGCCGGTTTATTATATTAATCATAATATATACATTGTGGAAATATGTACATATGAAAAGCCTGTGGCTTCAAGTGTAATAAGGCCATAGGGGAGCTATGTTCCATGGCCGCCGGGTCTCCTCCTCAGAGCTACGTGAGTCTTCTCGAACGTCAATGAGGTAGTATGATCTGTTGTGCAGATTTTTGCTGACCACAAAAGGCCCTTCCCAAGGTGGGGATAACTTATGCATATCAGTCTGGTCTTGAATGAGTCGAAGTACCAAATCACCTTCTTGAAAGGTTCTTGTCTTAACCCGGTGGCTGTGATAACGCCACAGGTCTTGCTGATAAACTGCCGACCGAGCCAAAGCCATGTCTCGCTTCTCATCTAACAGGTCCAGCGCCTCTTGGCGTGCTTGCTCGTTATCCGCTTCAACATAATTCGCGACCCAGGGCGAGTCATGACGAATATCACTTGGGAGGACAGCCTCAGCCCCATAGACCAGGAAAAAGGGTGTATATCCCGTAGATCGGTTTGGGGTAGTATTTATGCTCCATAACACAGATGGTAATTCCTCCACCCAACAACCCGGCGTTCGCTTCAAAGGGACCATGAGCCGAGGCTTGATACCCTTCAGGATTTCTTGATTCGCCCTCTCAGCTTGACCATTAGACAGGGGGTGAGCCATGGACGCTACATCAAGCCGGATGTGCTCTCGTTGGCAGAACTCTGCCATCTCACCTTTAGAAAGGTTTGTACCATTATCTGTGATGATGCTATGTGGAAAGCCGAAACGAAAAATAATCTTTTTGACAAATTGAACCGTCGTGGCTGCATCACATTTACTGACGGGCTCCGCTTCAACCCATTTGGTGAACTTGTCAACCGCCACCAACAGGTGGGTCTTTTTGTCCTTAGAACGCTTAAAGGGTCCAACCATATCAAGCCCCCAAGTCGCAAACAGCCAAGTGATGGGGATCATGCGTAACTCCTGAGAAGGAACATGAGCACGACGTGAAAATTTCTGACAAGCGTCACACCGCTTTACCAAGTCTTCCGCATTAGAATGAGCTGTCAACCAGTAGAACCCGTGTCGGAAATCCTTAGCAACCAAGGACTTTGAGCTGGCATGGTGACCACAATCCCCTTCATGGATTTCCCGTAGAATCTCTTGTCCTTCTTCAGGAGAAACACAATGTTGGAATACGCCTGAAACGCTGTGACGGTGCAACTCGCCATTGTGAACAACCATAGACTTGGACCGCCGGACTATCTGCCTGGCAAAAAGTTCGTCTTCTGGTAGTTCGCCCCGGTTCAGATACGCCAAATATGGAACCGTCCAATCCGGAGTGGCATGTAAAACGGCTACCAACTGGGCCTCCGGATCAGGAACGTCTAGATCCTCCTCTGTAGGCAACTTTACAGACGGGTTATGCAAGATATCTAGAAAGGTATTAGGTGGTACCGGTTTACGCTGAGATCCCAGTCGGCTTAGAGCATCTGCTGCTTCATTCTTGCGCCGGTCGATGTGCTCCACCTGATAACCCTTAAAGTGACCTACTACAATATCCACCTCGCGCCTATAAGCCGCCATGAGCGGGTCTTTAGAATCCCAAGTACCAGAAACTTGCTGAGCCACCAAATCAGAATCTCCAAAGCATTGAACCCGACTCAAGTTCATTTCTTTAGCTACATGAAGACCGTGGAGCAAGGCCTCATACTCCGCTACATTGTTAGTACAAGGAAACATTAAGCGGAGAACATAACAAATCTTATCTCCTCGAGGGGAAGTGAGGACAACTCCAGCCCCCGAGCCTTCCAGCTGCCTGGATCCATCAAAGTGAATGGTCCAGTATGTATTGTCCGGTTTGTCTTCTGGTGCCTGTAACTCGGTCCAATCATTAATGAAGTCTACAAGCGCCTGAGATTTGATGGCTGTTCGGGGTGTATACTTCAAACCATGGGAACCAAGCTCGATCGCCCACTTCGCAACCCGGCCAGTTGCCTTTCTATTCTGGATTATATCGCCCAAGGGAGCAGAACTGAGCACTGTGATAGGATGACCTTGAAAATATTGCTTGAGTTTCCTACTTGCCATAAAAACTCCATACACTAGCTTCTGCCAATGCGGATATCTTTGCTTTGATTCGATCAGTACCTCACTGATATAATAAAGTGGTCGTTGAACCGGATATTATTTTCCGGCCTCCTTACGCTCAACCACAATCGCCACACTGACCGCCCGGGTGTTGGCAGCCACGTACAACAATAGAGGCTCATTATCAACTGGAGCAGCGAGGACTGGCGGTTCAGCTAGCTGCCGCTTTAATTCCTCGAATGCCGCATTGGCGGCGTCAGTCCAGATGAATTTATCTGTTTTCTTCAACATCTGATACAGGGGAATCGCCTTCTCTCCCAAACGGCTAATAAATCGGCTGAGGGCTGCAATCCGCCCTGCCAGACGCTGAACATCATTGATACACGCCGGTTTAGCCAAGGATGTGATTGCTTTGATCTTTTCCGGATTGGCCTCAATACCCCTGTTAGACACAAGAAAACCCAAGAGTTTGCCTGCCGGAACACCAAAAACGCATTTGTTCAGGTTGAGCATCATCTTGTAAAGCCGAAGATTGTCGAACGTCTCCTTGAGATCATTTATCAGGGTTTCCTGCTTTCTGGATTTCACCACGATATCATCCACATAGGCATGAACATTACGCCCGATCTGGTTCTGAAGACAATTTTGCACACAACGCTGGTAGGTTGCTTGGGCACTCTTGAGCCCAAAGGGCATAGAAACATAGCAGAAGGCTCCAAAGGGAGTGATGAAGGCTGTTTTCTCCTGGTCCTTAACTGCCATCTTAATCTGATGATAACCTGAATAAGCATCCAGAAAACACAGGCGCTCACAACCTGCTGTTGCATCAATGATCTGATCAATACGTGGGAGAGCGAAAGGATCTGCCGGGCAAGCTTTATTCAAATCAGTGTAGTCCACACACATACGCCAAGTGCCATTTTTCTTAAGAACAAGCACCGGATTAGCCAACCATTCGGGATGAAACACTTCGACGATAAACCTAGCTGCCAGCAGCCGGGCTACCTCTTCGCCAATGGCCTTACATCTTTCTTCGTTAAAGCGGCAAAGGTACTGCTTGACCGGTTTAAACTTAGGATCAATATTTAGAGTGTGCTCAGCGAGTTCCCTCGGTACACCTGGCATGTCAGAAGGTTTCCATGCAAAGATGTCCCGGTTCTCATGGATGAACTCGATGAGCGCGCTTTCCTATTTCGGATCCAGATTTGTACTGATACTAAACTGCTTGGATGAATCACCAGGGATGAAATCAACGAGTTTAGTCTCATTAGCCGGTTTGAACGTCAGGGCCGGGTCATGCTTCGTCGTAGGCTTCTTCAGAGGGGTCATGTCCGCCGGATCAACATTGTCTTTATAGAATTTCAGCTCTTCTGTTGCACAAACTGATTCAGCATAGGCCGCTTCACCTTCCTCGCAATCCAAGGCAATCTTTCAACTCCCATGTACTGTGATCATCCCCTTATAACCCGGCATTTTGAGCTATAGATAAACATAACAGGGTCTCGCCATGAACTTCGCGTAAGCCGGCCGTCCAAATAGCGCGTGATATGGACTCTGGATTTTCACCACCTCAAAGGTCAACGTCTCAGACCTGGAGTCAAGCTCATCTCCAAACACGACTTCCAAAGCAATCTTCCCCACAGGGTATGCCGATTTACCTGGTACTACACCATGAAAAATAGTGTTTGACGGTTTAAGATTCTTATCTGTCAACCCCATGCGACGGAAAGTCCCATAATACAGGATGTTGATACTGCTCCCTCCATCCATCAGAACCTTGGTAAACTTATAGCCCCCTACCTGGGGTGCTACCACCAAGGCTAGCTGGCCCGGATTTTCAACCCGGGGCGGGTGATCCTCTCTGCTCCACACAATAGGCTACTCCGACCATCGTAGATAATGTGGTACGGCCGGTTCAACAGCATTAACTGCCCTCTTGTGAAGTTTCTAATCCCGCTTGCACAGGCCGGTAGTGAACACATGGTACTGTCCACTGTGCAACTGCTTGGGGTGCCTCTGGTAACTTGACGGTTGCTGATTCCCTTGATTATTCTGCTGGTTATTACCATGGTTGTTCTGATGGCCCTGGTTGTTCTGAAATCCAGAGCTTGAACCGCCGCCCCCGTGGAAACCTGGGCCTGAACCGCCCGGTGGATCCTAATCGTACCGGTATAGATCAGAATTTTTGAACTCCTTCATTATGTGACAATCCTTCCAAAGATGTGTGGAAGGGACCTCCTTGGTTCCATGCTTCGGGCAGGGTTGGTTTAACAAACGCTCCAGATTCATCCCTCCACCGCGCTGGGGCGGTTTACCTTTGCGACGCTGCATATTTGTGTTAGCCACTAAATCTGAATTATCCGCTTTACGCTTACCGTTATTCCCATGGCCTCCTTGGTTGTGGTGCTGCCCTTTTGCTCCGCCGTTCTTCTTTCCTTTCTCCGCTTTGTCATCCTCTGAATCCGGATCCTTGGTGTTATCTGAATCGGCATACTTAACCAAAGCGGCCATGAGTGTTGACATGTTGTTGCAGTGGTGTTTGAGCCTTCCCAACTTCTGTTTCAATGGCTTGAAGCGGCAGTTGCCCTCTAATGTTAACACTGCAGTGTCTGCATTGATACGATCTGATGAATGTAAAATCGCCGAGACCCTTTTGACCCAATGGGTCGTGGATTCCCCTTCCTCCTGGACACAAGCAGCCAGATCCACAATTGACATCGGCTGCTTGCACGTATCCTTGAAGTTCTGGATAAACCGGCGCTTTAATTCGGCCCATGAACCGATAGAGTTGGTCGGCAAGCTTTTCAACCAAGTGCGAGTTGTTCCTTCCAACATCATGGTGAAATATTTAGCACAAACCGCCTCATCCACATCTAACATCTCCATTGCCATCTCATAGCTCTCTACCCACGCCTCTGGCTGCAAATCGGCGGTGTAATTTGGCACCTTACGAGGTCCCTTGAAATCCTTGGGCAATCGCACGTTACGCAATGCAGGAGCTAAACACGGTACCCCCAGGGAACTGAACATTACCCCTGGCTCCACGGAGGTAGTGGGGTGAACCGGAGTATGTTGTCGTGCTTCGTGTCGAGCTGTCAACTCGGCCTCTCGCCGTGCGCGGCCGTGGTCCACAACGTCTTGTGCATCAGCACCTCCCCAGTCGGGTTGTTCCCGCACGGTGAATTTCGGTGATGTGCGCTACTGGACACGGCTGGTTCGTCTTCCACGTGTCTGCTATAACTCCGGCTTGGACGGGGAGTGGAATGAATCCTCTCATGGATGTGTGAATACGCTTGCTGTTGATTCAGTGCTGTCTGAAGGAGATCCCTGGCCCAGCGCGCTTCCACTGCAACTGGTGATTTGCCGTCGGTTGGGAGGGCCGCTAGGCGTGAAGCGGCGGCCACAATATTGTCCAACGGGTTGGAATAATGCCCGGGCGGCGTTGATGGTACAACGTTGTTCTGGCGAGGCAGTTCTGTCGCACGTGGTTGAACCGACGCTCCTCCTTCCGGTGCCCCCGCCTAGTTTGGCGCGGGTTGGTTACCAGCTCCTGCACCTGGCATGTGGAAAAGATTCTGCGGCTCATAAACTGACGGGAGACGTGATCGGTACCTTCTTCTCATGACCTCCTCCGAGGCATTCTGATCCAGTCTAATCCAGTAAGCCTATGCCTCCAACTCGGCCCGCTCTGTGGCCATCCTGGAGTTCTCTGCTGCCAGGTCCGCTTTAGCCTGGGCTATCTGATCTTTCACTTTTAGAATCTCCGCATCGTGCTGATCCCTGGCTGCTGTGTCCACCTCCGCGGACATCAGTGCCGCTAGAGCGTCGAACAAATCAGAAAAGACTTGGGCCGGAGGCGGCGCCGAGCTTCCTGCACCTGCTGGCGTGGCCGTCGTTGAACCGGAGAGCACTACTGCGGCGGTAGATGAATGAGGCGCCGTTCATGTGCCGGCCATGAAGACAGCGGCCCGGTTTGGCAGACCGGGGGAATCCGGAATACTGTTGCCCTCGGATCCTCCCTCAATCTAGCCGTCGTACAACTGGTAAAGCGATTCGGTTTCTCCGGAAGACTCGTCATCACTGCGGACTACGGTTTCTCCATCGGAGACCGGTTCCTCCTCGTAACCCGAACCGTGGACGACACCTATGAAAACACGCCTTGCCTTAGGCTGAACCGGTGAAGAACTTGCACGCCGAGCCGTCTCGATGATGTCGGTGCAGGTGTCCAGCTCGGGGGCCGGTTCGCCGATCTTGCCGATGAAGACGTGAATCCCACCAAAGGGGACCCGATACCTGTATTCGATTGAATTAGCTTCGGGACCCCATCCTGCGTTGTCGATGTAGAGCTTGCCGCGGTGACTCTTCGTCATCCGGCCCACAGCGTATCCCTTAAGTCCATCGAAGCTGCCCTTTAAGAACTCGAAACCATCGTGCGATAGCCCCACGGTGGGCGCCAACTGTCGTGGAATTGTCACGGCAGATGTCCTCATGAAAGGACTTAGTCGTGGAGCCATCGCTACGGGTTAGCTTGAAAGGGTTAAACCGGACAAGGGAACACGAGAGTTTTATACTAGTTCGGCCCCTTCGATGATGATAAAGCCTACGTCTAGTTGTGATTGGTATTGCTGGGGTTTCGAAGGCCAGGGAGCGAATCCGCTTTGTCTGGCTTCGAGTTGTTGTTTTCCGTCCCTGAACCGCCACCGGGTCACCCCTCTATATACTCAGGAGTACCCTGGCCGGTTTACAGAGTCCCAAGGCTGGCTCATATAAGTGTCCGCCTCGGTCTCTTCTTTCTTATCTTACAATGCAAGTTTATACAATCATGGCGGTTTACTATCACGGGCCCTAAATCGCCTATGGGCTCTGGGCCTCTAAGCTTAATCCGTAAAGCGCCATCTTCTGGGATTCCTTAGGCTTCATGTAACACCCCGGATGTAACTTACCCAATTTGTACTCCAACTCTTGCCGTTTCCGGCGTTAAGTTATTTTATTTTCTCGTGTTCAGGTTTTTTTGTCTCCGTGTGTTGTTGTCGTTGTCATGCATCTCATATCATGTCTTCATGTGCATTGCATTTGTATACGTGTTCATCTCATGCATTCGAGCATTTTCCCCGTTGTCCGTTTTGCATTCCGGCGCTTCGTTCTACTCCCGTGGTCATTTCTACCTTTCTTTCGTGTGTGGGGATTAAACATTTCTGGATTGGACCGAGACTTGCCAAGCGGCCTTGGTTTACTACCGGTAGACCGCCTGTCAAGTTTCGTACCATTTGGACTTCGTTTGATACCCCAACGGTTAAACGAGGGACTGAAAAGGCCTCGTGTGTGTTGCAGCCCAACACCCCTCCATTTTGGCCCAAAACCCATCAAAACCCTCTCCATCATCTAGAGCGTTCGATCACGATCGCGTGGCCAAAAACCGCACCTCATTTGGACTCTCCTAGCTCCCTCTATGCCTATTTAAAGACCCCCTCCGAATCCGGATCTCCTTCTCCCCCGAAACCCTAAAAATCGTCTCCGCCGCGCCGGACACACCGCCGCCGCCACTCAGCTCGCGCCACATGTCGCGCCGCCCTCATCTCCGCCGCCGGCCCGCTCGGCCCGATTCGGGCCCTCCTCGCCGCACAGCCGGGCCGCGCCCGCACCCGACCCCGCCGCCCGGCTCCCTCGCTCGCCGCCATCTGCCGCCTCCCCGCCGGCGCGCGCGCTGCCGCCCGCCGCCCGTCTCCTCAACGCCGCTCCGCCCCTCGTCGCCGGCAGCCGCAGCTCGCCACCGGCCGCCTCCTCCTCCCCTCGCCAAGTTCGACCGCCACCGCCCGGCTTCTCCGGCAAGAGCTCCGGCGAGCTCAAGATCCGGCCTCGGTTCGCGCGCCCGCGAGGAACCCTAAATCTGGAATTGGGTTGACTTTCCCCTCTCCCATTTATTTTCTTTGCAATCTTCATCATGTCGTATCTCTGCATCCGTAACTCCGTTTTGGGCATATAGCATATCAAAATGTTCGTCTCAGAGAGGACATCATTTCATCTCATTGCATCATTTTCATTTGAGTTCATCTTGATGCCCGAAATGTTGTTAGAAGAGTGCTACTTGAGATAATTGTCAGATCTGCTACTCCATTTAGATATTTGTCATTTTTGCCATGATTATGGTGTGCATGATATGCCCTTGAGCTCTACATATGTTTTGTTAAGGGTTTTGCCATCTTTCCAGAGGTGCAACCCATGTATTTTTGTGATGTGTGTGGTGACTAGCACAAGCTTGCAAAGTGAGGCACTTGTTAATGCTGATTTCAGGGACTTAGCATTTCCACTAAGTCCTTGACCTGTTTATCTCATATGGTCATATGTTCTTGTTGTTTCCTAGTGATCCGTGCCTCTTTTGAGGATGGTCAGTAAGGATGTTTTGTTAATCTTGTAGTTCTCTATCCATCCATGTCTTTGTTTGCAATTATGGAGCACCCTAGCTTGAGTCAATCGAGCTCTATTTTTACTACTTTGTGAATCTGGGCAGATTGTCTACTTGTTAGCAATTTTGCCGATGATGTTGTAGTTGATCCGTGCATGCTATGTTATCGTTTTTGCCATGTCTAACTTGCATTTTGTGTATTCTTGATGGGTGTATGCTTAGCTTGCCATGACTTTCTCTGTAGTGAGTGCATCGAGCTCGTAAACATGCCTACTTGATATCTGTTTTCAGCATGCTCCAGTTTTCACTAAGTCTGAGAACTGATTATGTTTTTGCCATGTTCACATGCTTGCAATTGTATTTTCTGATCCCTTTTGGCTAAAGGTCAATAAGGGACTTTTGTTAAGCTCTTTGAGTAGCTCCATGCCATGCTTTACTTTGCCATGTTCAGGTCCTATAACATGTAGTTTTGTTGCTCCGAAGAGTGCTACCTGATCTGAAATTGCAGACAAGTGTTAATTTCACTAAGTCTGAAATCTGTTTGCCATATGCATTTTTGCCATGCTTGTTTGAACCTGTTAATGGATGAATTGGCCGTAGCTCAGTGCTAGACTTTTGTTAAGCATCTTGAATGCATCCCTGCCATGTATTTTGTTGTCATGTTTGGGTGTTGTAGCTTATTCATCTCTTTGCATTTAGATGGCTACTTGCTGTAAATCGCAGACCGGTGTCATATTTGAATTGCTTGCCATTTCCAAACCGTAACTCCGATTCCAGCGTTCTTTATATCGTTTTCAAGCGATTTTATCTCATCTTTCCAGTGGCACACTTGGATTTCCAAGTTGAGGCCAGGTTCATGCATTCCTTGTCACATCTTTCATATGCATCCTGCATCGCATCCCGCATAGCATACCATCCTTGCATCATATTGTTTGATCCTTGCACGTGGTTGATTGTGCCTTGTTGCTTGTTTGTCTTGTTTGGGTAGATCCGGGAGATGAGTTCGCTAATGAGGAGCCCGTTGAGTTTTCTTTCGAGAATCCAGTCAACTCTGACAACTTTGCAGGCAAGATGATCATACCCTCGAAACCACTACTATCTTTGCTTTGCTAGATGCTCGCTCTTTTGCTATGCCAATGCTACGATGCCTACCACTTGCTTTCAAGCCTCCCAAATTGCCATGTCAAACCTCTAACCCACCATGTCTTAGCAAACCGTTGATTGGCTATGTTACCGCTTTGCTCAGCCCCTCTTATAGTGTTGCTAGTTGTAGGTGAAGATTGGAGGCCGTTCCTTGTTGGAACATCTTATTTAAACCCCCCCGGGCCAGTGCTCCTCTGAGTGTTGGTCCAACTCGTCAACCGCCGGTGGCTACCAGGGGCAACTCTGGGCTGGCCTACCGAAAGTTTAGACAATCTGAGTGTGCCCTGAGAAAGAGATATGTGCAGCTCCTATCGGGATTTGTCGGCACATTCGGGCGGTGTTGCTGGATTTGTTTTAACCTGTCGAAGTGTCTTGAAGAACCGAGGTACCGAGTCTGATCGGAACATCTCGGGAGGAGGTCTATTCCTTCGTTGACCGTGAGAGCTTGTCATGGGCTAAGTTGGGACTCCCCTGCAGGGATTTCAACTTTCGAAAGCCGTGCCCGCGGTTATGGGCAGATGGGAATTTGTTAATGTCCGGTTGTAGATAACTTGAACCTTAACTTAATTAAAATGAATCAACAGTGTGAGTTACCGTGATGGTCTCTTCTCGGCGGAGTCCGGGAAGTGAACACGGTGTTGGAGTAATGTTTGCGCAGGTTGCTCTCTAGTTTCTCGCTCGTGCTTTGCCTCCTCTTCTCGCTCTCTTTTGCGAACAGGATAGCCACCATATTTGCTAGTCGCTTGCTGTAGCTCCACATTTTTACCTTGCCTTACCTATAAGCTTAAATAGTCTTGATCGCGAGGGTGCGAGATTGCTGAGTCCCTGTGGCTCACAGATTACTATTACACCAGATGCAGGGCCTGATGATTCCGCTCCAGGTGACACGCTTGAGCTCAAGTGGGAGTTCGACGAAGACTCTCAATGATACTATGTTTCTTTTCCTGATGATCAGTAGTGGTGCCCAGTTGGGGGTGATCGGGACCGTGTCGCATGTTGGGTTATCTTTTATTTTGGCGCCGTAGTGGGGCCATGAGTGTTTGGATGATGTAATGTTATTTATGTACCTTGATTGACGTGGCGAGTGTAAGCCAACTATGTTATCTCCCCTTTTATTATATATTACATGGGATGTTGTGAAGATTGCCTAACTTGCGACATATGCCTTCAATGCGATTATGCCTCTAAATCGTGCATCGACACGTGGGAGATATAGTCGCATCGAGGGTGTTACACTTCAGTATAACTGAAGGTGAACCGGCCCCTCATTGGCGGTTTACCCTCAGTAGTTATATCCTCAATAGATACGAATAGGCATTTTCTCGAATACGAATATCGGATATTTCGGATTATCCGCTACCAATTTCCACCCCTAATCGAGGACTATGGTGGAGGGGGGCACCGCACACGGCTAAGAGATCAATGATCAACCGTTGTGTCTATGGGGTGCCCCCCTGCCCCCGTATATAAAGGAGCAAGGGAGGGAGGCGGCCGGCCTAGGAGGAGGGCGCGCCAAGGAGTCCTACTCCCACCGGGAGTAGGACTCCTCCTTCCCTTGTTTCAGTAGGAGAGAAGGAAAGAGGGGGAGAGGAACAAGGAAAAGTGGGCTGCACCCCTTATCCAATTCGGACCAGAGGGGGGGGCGCCTCCTTCCTTTTGGCCTCTCTCCTCTATTCCCGTATGGCCCAATAAGGCCCATATACTCCCCGGAGAATTCCCGTAACTCTCTGGTACTCCAAAAAATACCCAAATCACTCGGAACCTTTCCGATGTCCGAATATAGTCGTCCAATATATCGATCTTTACATCTCGACCATTTCGAGACTCCTCGTCATGTCCCCTATCTCATCCGGGACTCCGAACTCCTTCGGTACATCAAAACTCATAAACTCATAATATAACTGTCATCGAAACCTTAAGCGTGCGGACCCTACGGGTTCGAGAACTATGTAGACATGACCGAGACACGTCTCCGGTCAATAACCAATAGCGGAACCTGGATGCTCATATTGGCTCCCACGTATTCTACGAAGATCTTTATCGGTCAAACCGCATAACAACATACGTTGTTCCCTTTGCCATCGGTATGTTACTTGCCCGAGATTCGATCGTTGGTATCTCAATACCTAGTTCAATCTCGTTACCGGCAAGTCTCTTTACTCGTTTCGTAACACATCATCCCGCAACTAACTCATTAGTTGCAATGCTTGCAAGGCTTATAGTGATGTGCATTACCGAGTGGGCCCAGAGATACCTCTCCGACAATCGGAGTGACAAATCTTAATCTCGAAATACGCCAACCCAACAAGTACCTTCGTAGACACCTGTAGAGTACCTTTATAATCACCCAGTTACGTTGTGACGTTTGGTAGCACACAAAGTGTTCCTCCGGTAAACGGGAGTTGCATAATCTCATAGTCATAGGAACATGTATAAGTCATGAAGAAAGCAATAGCAACAAACTAAACGATCAAGTGTTATGCTAACGGAATGGGTCAAGTCAATCACATCATTCTCTAATGATGTGATCCCGTTAATCAAATGACAACTCATGTCTATGGCTAGGAAACTTAATCATCTTTGATTCAACGAGCTAGTCAAGTAGAGGCATACTAGTGACATATTGTTTGTCTATGTATTCACACATGTATTATGTTTCCGGTTAATACAATTCTAGCATGAATAATAAACATTTATCATGATATAAGGAAATAAATAATAACTTTATTATTGCCTCTAGGGCATATTTCCTTCAGTCTCCCACTTGCACTAGAGTCAATAATCTAGTTCACATCGCCATGTGATTTAACATCAATAGTTCACATCACCATGTGATTAACACCCATAGTTCACATCGTCATGTGACCAACACCCGAAGGGTTTACTAGAGTCAATAATCTAGTTCACATCGCTATGTGATTAATACCCAAAGAGTACTAAGGTGTGATCATGTTTTTTTTGTGAGAGAAGTTTAGTCAACGGGTCTGCCACATTCAGATCCGTAAGTATTTTGCAAATTTATATGTCAACAATGCTCTGCACGGAGCTACTTTAGCTAATTGCTCCCACTTTTAATATTTATCCAGATTGAGACTTTGAGTCATCTGGATCAGTGTCAAAACTTGCATCGACGTAACCCTTTACGACGAATCTTTTGTCACCTCCATAATCAAGAAACATATCCTTATTCCACTAAGGATAATTTTGACCAATGTCTAGTGATCTACTCCTAGATCACTATTGTACTTTCTTGTCAAACTCAGGGTAGAGTATACAATAGGTATGGTATACCGCATGGCATACTTTATAGAACCTATGGATGAGGCATAGGGAATGACTTTCATTCTCTCTCTATCTTCTGCCGTGGTCGGGTTTTGAGTCTTACTCAACTTCACACCTTGTAACACGGGCAAGAACTCCTTCTTTGACTGTTCCATTTTGAACTATTTCAAAATCTTGTCAAGGTATGTACTCATTGAAAAAACTTATCAGCGTCTTGATCTATCTCTATAGATCTTGATGCTCAATATGTAAGCAGCTTCACCGAGGTCTTTCTTTGAAAAAATCCTCGATCAACAATATGTCATTCACCTATACATTTCCGATCAACTTATCAAAGTGTATATTCCAACTTCGAGATGCTTGCACCAGTCCATAGATGGATCGCTGGAGCTTGCATATTTTGTTAGCACCTTTAGGATTGACAAAACCTTCTGGTTGCATCATATACAACTCTTCTTTAATAATTCCATTAAGGAATGCAGTTTTGTTTATCCATTTGCCAGATTTCATAAAATGCGGCAATTGCTAACATGATTCGGACAGACTTAAGTATAGATACGAGTGAGAAACTCTCATCGTAGTCAACACCTTGAACTTGTCGAAAACCTTTTTGCGACAATTCTAGCTTTGTAGATAGTAACACTACTATCAGCGTCCGTCTTCCTCTTGAAGATCCATTTAATCTCAATGGCTCGCCGATCAATGGGAAAGTCAATCAAAGTCCATACTTTATTCTCATACATGAATCTTATCTCAGATTTCATGGCCTCAAGCCATTTCGCAGAATCTGGGCTCATCATCGCTTCCTCATAGTTCGTAGGCTCGTCATGGTCAAGTAACATGACCTCTAGAACAGGATTAATGTACCACTCTGGTGCGGATCTCACTCTGGTTTACCTACGAGGTTCGGTAGTAACTTGATCTGAAGTTACATGATCATCATCATTAGCTTCCTCACTAATTGGTGTAGTAGTCACAGGAACAGATTTCTGTGATGAACTACTTTCCAATAAGGGAGCAGGTACAGTTACCTCATCAAGTTCTACTTTCCTCCCACTCACTTCTTTCGAGAGAAACTCCTTCTCTAGAAAGGATCCATTCTCAGCAATGAATATCTTGCCTTCGGATCTGTGATAGAAGGTGTACCCAACATTTTATTTTGGGTATCCTATGAAGACGCACTTCTCCGATTTGGGTTTGAGCTTATCAGGTTGAAACTTTTTCACATAAGCATTGCAACCTCAAACTTTAAGAAACGACAACTTTGGTTTCTTGCCAAACCATAGTTCATACTATGTCGTCTCAACGGATTTAGATGGTGCCCTGTTTAACGTGAATGCAGCTGTCTCTAATGCATAACCCCAAAACGATAGTGGTAAATCGGTAAGAGACATCATAGATCGCACCATATCTAATAAAGTACGGTTACGACGTTCGGATGCACAATTACACCGTGGTGTTCCAGGTGGCGTGAGTAGTGAAACTATTTCACGTTGTTTTAACTGAAGGCCAAACTCGCAACTCAAATATTTTTCTTCTGCGATCATATCGTAGAAACTTTTATTTTTGTTACGATGATTCTCCACTTCACTTTGAAATTCTTTGAACTTTTCAAATGTTTCAGACTTGTGTTTCATTAAGTAGATATACTCATATCTGCTCAAATCATCTGTGAAGGTCGGAAAATAACGATACTTGCCGTGAGCCTTAACACTCATCGGACCGCATACATCAGTATGTATTATTTCCAATAAGTCAATTGCTCGCTCCATTGTTCCGGAGAACAGAGTCTTAGTCATCTTGCCCATGAGGCATGGTTCGCAAGCATCAAGTGATTCCAAAAGTCCATCAGCATGGAGTTTCTTTATGCGCTTTACACCAATATGACCTAAACGGCAATGCCACAAATAAGTTGCACTATCATTATTAACTTTGCATCTTTTGGTTTCAATATTATGAATATGTGTATCACTATGATCAAGATCCAATGAACCATTTTCATTGGGTGTGTAACCATATAAGGTTTTATTCATGTAAACAGAACAACAATTTATTCTCTTACTTAAATGAATAACCGTATTGCAATAAACATGATCAAATCATATTCATGCTCAACGCAAACACCAAATAACACTTATTTAGGTTCAACACTAATCCCGAAAGTATAGGGAGTGTGCGATGATGATCATATCAATCTTGGAACCACTTCCAACACACATCGCCACTTCACCCTTAACTAGTCTTTGTTCATTCTGCAACTCCCATTTCGAGTTACTACTCTTAGCAACTAAACCAGTATCAAATACCGAGGGGTTGCTACGAACACTAGTAAAATACACATCAATAATCTGTATATCAAATATACCTTTGTTCACTTTGCCATCCTTCTTATCCGCCAAATACTTGGGGCAGTTCCGCTTCCAGTGACCAGTCCCTTTGCAGTAAAAGCACTTAGTCTCAGGCTTAGGACCAGACTTGGGCTTCTTCACTTGAGCAGCAACTTGCTTGTCGTTCTTCTTGAAGTTCCCCTTCTTCCCTTTGCCCTTTTCTTGAAACTAGTGGTCTTGTCAACCATCAACACTTGATGCTTTTCTTGATTTCTACCTTCGTCGATTTCATCATCATGAAAAGCTTGGGAATCGTTTCAGTTATCCTTGTATATCATAGTTCATCACGAAGTTCTACTAACTTGGTGATGGTGACTAGAGAATTCTGTCAATCACTATCTTATCTGAAAGATTAACTCCCACTTGATTCAAGCGATTGTAGTGCCCAGACAATCTGAGCACATGCTCACTGCTTGAGCTATTCTCCTCCATCTTTTAGCTATAGAACTTGTTGGAGACTTCATATCTCTCAACTCGGGTATTTGCTTGAAATATTAACTTCAACTCTTGGAACATCTCATATGGTCCATGACGTTCAAAACGTCTTTGAAGTCCCGATTCTAAGCCGTCTAAGCATGGTGCACTAAACTATCAAGTAGTCATCATATTGAGCTAGCCAAACGTTCATAACGTCTGCATCTGCTCCTGCAATAGGTCTATCACCTAGCGGTGCATTAAGGACATAATTCTTCTGTGCAGCAATGAGGATAATCCTCAGATCACGGATCCAATCCGCATCATTGCTACTAACATTTTTCAACATAATTTTTCTCTAGGAACACAATAAACTGGGAGCAACATCGCGAGCTATTGATCTACAACATAGATATGCTAATACTACCAGGACTAAGTTCATGATAAATTAAAGTTCAATTAATCATATTACTTAAGAACTCCCACTTAGAAAGACATCCCTCTAATCTTCTAAGTGATCATGTGATCCAAATCAACTAAATCATGTCCGATCATCATGTGAGATGGAGTAGTTTCAATGGTGAACATCAATATGTTGATCATATCTACTATATGATTCATGCTCGACCTTTCGGTCTCAGTGTTCCGAGGCCATATCTGCATATGCTAGGCTCGTCAAGTTTAACCTGAGTATTCTGCGTGTGCAAAAACTGGCTTGCACCCGTTGTAGATGGACGTAGAGCTTATCACACCCGATCATCACGTGGTGTCTGGGCACGATGAACTTTGGCAACGGTGCATACTCAGGGAGAACACTTTTATCTTGAAATTTAGTGAGAGATCATCTTATAATGCTACCGTCAATCAAAGCAAGATAAGATGCATAAAAGATAAACATCACATGCAATCAATATAAATGATATGATATGGCCATCATCATCTTGTGCTTGTGATCTCCATCTCCGAAGCACCGTCATGATCACCATCGTCACCGGCGCGACACCTTGATCACCATCGTAGCATCGTTGTCGTCTCGCCAATCTTATGCTTCCACGACTATCGCTACCGCTTAGTGATAAAGTAAAGTATTACAGCGCAATTGCATTGCATACAATAAAGCAACAACCATATGGCTCCTGCCAGTTGCCCATAACTCGGTTACAAAACATGATCATCTCATACAATAAAATTTAGCATCATGTCTTGACCATATCACATCACAATATGCCCTGCAAAAACAAGTTAGACGTCCTCTACTTTGTTGTTGCAAGTTTTACGTGGCTGCTACGGGCTTAAGCAAGAACCGTTCTTACCTACGCATTAAAACCACAATGATAGTTTGTCAAGTTGGTGATGTTTTAACCTTCGCAAGGATCGAGCGTAGCCACACTTGGTTCAACTAAAGTTAGAGAAACCGACACCCGCCAGCCACCTGTGTGCAAAGCACGTCGGTAGAACCAGTCTCGTGTAAGCGTACGCGTAATGTCGGTCCGGGCCGCTTCATCCAACAATACCATCGAACCAAAGTATGACATGCTGGTAAGCAGTATGACTTATATCGCCCACAACTCACTTGTGTTCTATTCGTGCACAACATCAACGCATAAAACCTAGGCTCGGATGCCATGTTGGGGAACGTAGTAATTTCAAAATTTTCCTACGCACACGCAAGATCATGGTGATGCATAGCAACGAGAGGGGAGAGTGTTGTCTACGTACCCTCGTAGACCGAAAGCGGAAGCGTTAGCACAACGCGGTTGATGTAGTCGTACGTCTTCACGGCCCGACCGATCAAGCACCGAAACTACGACACCTCCGAGTTCTAGCACACGTTCAGCTCGATGACGATCCCCGGACTCCGATCCAGCAGAATGTCGGGGAAGAGTTCCGTCAGCACGACGGCGTGGTGACGATCTTGATGTTCTACTATCGCAGGGCTTCGCCTAAGCACCACTACAATATTATCGAGGACTATGGTGGAGGGGGGCACCGCACACGGCTAAGAGATCAATGATCAACTATTGTGTCTATGGGGTGCCCCCTGCCCCCGTATATAAAGGAGCAAGGGAGGGAGGCGGCCGCCTAGGAGGAGGGCGCGCCAAGGGGGGAGTCCTACTCCCACCGGGAGTAGGACTCCTCCTTCCCTTGTTGGAGTAGGAGAGAAGGAAAGAGGGGGAGAGGAACAAGGAAAAGTGGGCTGCACCCCTTGTCCAATTCGGACCAGAGGGGGGCGCGCGCCTCCTTCCTTTTGGCCTCTCTCCTCTATTCCCGTATGGCCCAATAAGGCCCATATACTCCCCGGCGAATTCCCGTAACTCTCCGGTACTCCGAAAAATACCCGAATCACTCGGAACCTTTCCGATGTCCGAATATAGTCGTCCAATATATCGATCTTTACGTCTCGACCATTTCGAGACTCCTCGTCATGTCCCCGATCTCATCCGGGACTCCGAACTCCTTCGGTACATCAAAAACTCATAAACTCATAATATAACTGTCATCGAAACCTTAAGCATGCGGACCCTACGGGTTCGAGAACTATGTAGACATGACCGAGACACGTCTCCGGTCAATAACCAATAGCGGAACCTGGATGCTCATATTGGCTCCCACATATTCTACGAAGATCTTTATCGGTCAAACCGCATAACAACATACGTTGTTCCCTTTGCCATCGGTATGTTACTTGCCCGAGATTCGATCGTTGGTATCTCAATACCTAGTTCAATCTCGTTACCGGCAAGTCTCTTTACTCGTTCCGTAACACATCATCCCGCAACTAACTCATTAGTTGCAATGCTTGCAAGGCTTATAGTGATGTGCATTACCGAGTGGGCCCAAAGATACCTCTCCGACAATCGGAGTGTCAAATCTTAATCTCGAAATACGCCAACCCAACAAGTACCTTCGGAGACACCTGTAGAGTACCTTTATAATCACCCAGTTACGTTGTGACGTTTGGTAGCACACAAAGTGTTCCTCCGGTAAATGGGAGTTGCATAATCTCATAGTCATAGGAACATGTATAAGTCATGAAGAAAGCAATAGCAACAAACTAAACGATCAAGTGTTATGCTAACGGAATGGGTCAAGTCAATCACATCATTCTCTAATGATGTGATCCCGTTAATCAAATGACAATTCATGTCTATGGCTAGGAAACTTAACCATCTTTGATTCAACGAGCTAGTCAAGTAGAGGCATACTAGTGACGTACTGTTTGTCTATGTATACACACATATATTATGTTTCCGATTAATACAATTCTAGCATGAATAATAAACATTTATCATGATATAAGGAAATAAATAATAACTTTATTATTGCTTCTAGGGCATATTTCCTTTAAAATAAGAAAGCATCAACAATACTAAGCTACTTGACTTGAGTTCCTGATTATTTGGTCTAGTTAAGTGAAACAAATTGCACGGACATTTCTACAAAGCACTGAATCTTCATCGACAGAAGCATGCACACCAGCAGATTTTTGGTTCTTCTGTCTTCCTTTTGCCATCATGTGATCATCTTCCTCTTGGTTCTTCTATATACTCTGTGAATGAATAAGAGAATAACTTCAGCACAAGCATATCCAGAAGAGCAAAGGATGCAAATGGACAGAGCATATAGTTATGTGCTTGTGTTGCAACCAGCAGATGAGCCGTCATGCTCTGAACTTGAAGTTATTTGCCAAGATGCAGCTAGCAGGTCAATGTACAGTAGCTAGGCCACAACCGATGGAGCCAACTTGAAGGAGATCAACACGCCAGCGCGCGAGAAGCTTGGCCGTAGCCAAGGGGCGCGTGCAGCCCGCGTAGTTTGCCGGCGTCACTGCAAGTGGAGGAGCATCGCCGTGGCCGGCGGGAAGAAGTAGATGGGGCAGTGCCGCGAGTTGGGCCGCCGACCGGGATGGAGCGTGCCGATCTGGGGTGGTGTGCTTGGCGTCGAGGAGTACGCCGGCGGCGATGTGGCAAGCAGCAGGGGCGTAGCACACCGGCGGCTGGGCCGTCGAGATTGAATCAGGATTTGCACATAGAAATGGAGGAACGAGACGGGGCTGATGCTTTGAGATTCGTATCGCCGCGCATCTCTCGTGGGAGAGGGTCTCCCAATTGCCTTGGTACGACCCAGGTCTTATAAGATTTTTTCCCGATTCGGACGGTGAATTTGCAGGATGCGCTAGGACGGTGAATTTTCCGCTTGCTGACTAGAGCACTGGTGCTCCTCTCATCCCCACCCCGATTCGGCGTCGCGCACGCCACGCCGGATCTATAGCCAGTAGGTGCGATGATAACCCATCACCCATCCCTGCTCCGCCTCCGCGCACCCCTCCCCGCCGGCCTCCGCCACGGGACTTCACACGCCTTGCTTTTCACCGCGGCCGCCTACTCTCCTCCTCCGCCGCCCCTCCGCCTGCTACCTCTGCGCGTCGCCGCTGGAGGAGCCTCACCGGTAATTCCACGAAACCCACTCTATCCTAAGCTTGTCACCTGCTTCGTTCCAACTCAAGTGGCTCGCGCCGCCGCAGGTAGGTCCTGATGGAGGCAATCGCGCGACGCCTCCCCCGCTCGGAGCCGCGGCGCTCGACTTCGCGCGGAGCAACTTCCTCCCGCTAGGTGAGCTTCCTGTTTCCGCGCGATCTCAGTATGGTTCCTAGTTGCATACTCTACTGACGTGTAATTTCCACTGCGAATATCTGTGTGCAATGTAATGCGAATAGTTGTGAATTCTCACTGAGTCAATTCAGGTGCAGTTCATTTTCTAGGCCAGCTGTATTTGAAATGCAGGTACTCCCTCCATCTACTAATACAAGGCCATTTCATATTTTTATGTCTAACTTTGACCATTCATTTTACCAACAAAATATGAGTTATATGCCATCAAAGTATGCCATTGGATGCACAATTGAATGAACGTTTTGATAATATTTTTTTTACGATATACAACCCATATTTTCTTGACCAAAATTATAAGTCAAAGTTTGACACGAAAAACAAAGTGGCCTTGTATATAAAAGAGGGAGTATTAACTCCAGGTTGTGTGTAGCTTTGCTTGAGTATGATGCTGACATTTGTCTGCAAACGGAAAAGTGGCGTAGATTTAGATGTTTCTCTTTTTCTCTTTCTCTCAACGCATAGCAATTTTGATTGTTTGAATATGAACCAAGTACTGCTTGGTATTGTAACATTAAGGTCAAGGTGTACAAATTGTATACTTTATTCGTTGCACCATTTTGCTTTGCAGACGTTATCACTATAGTTTGTGCACATCTCAGGTCATGAACTTAAGTGGATTGATTATTATCTTTCTTATCTTAGCTCTAATTGGTGGGATGACTTTGGGACTCCTGGATCCAACTCTTGGTTGCCTTGCTCACAAATATTCCCTGTCAAAATACAGCACTTTTGGGATATTCATTATATCAGGTTTGGTTTCTTCACCTAGCGCACATGGTGCTATGTTTTCCTACAGTAATGGCTTTCTCTTGCATAGGGCTGACTCTGCGCACTAAGGAGCTTGGCGCAGCGTTACAAGCTTGGCCTGCTGGACTCTTTGGACTAGTATGACCTAGTGTTTAGTCCTCGTTTGTTCCACGTTGATCTACTACGACTCTGGCCAAAATTGATAGTATGCTCATGGGGACATATGAACCCACTTTCAGAACTCAGTGAAAAAATGTATTCTCAAGTTTCAAAAACCTACAAAAAAATCGGTGACGGGTAGACTATGTGTTTTTTCATTAAAAAAACTATCACTATTTGCGCTTGTGTAAAAATAAGAAAATGTGAAAGATACAATAACCGTGACTATAGCTTCCTTATTTTCACATTTTTGCTCAGGTCACAAATGGTTATAATTTTGTATGAAATTTTACATTGGCAGTTTCCACACAATACCTATATGTACGATTTTTCTTGGTAAGTTTTTGGAACTTAGAAATATGACTTTTCATTCAATTTTAGAACGGCGACATATGTAGCCAATTTCTATTAATTGAGATACTTTGTGGATGTAACTGTGTCTACTGTTGAAGTATATGTGGATTCAACCTTCTCCGTCAGTTTGGACTTTGGTCAACTGGTCGGTGCATGGAACTTAATATGATATTAGAGCCAAGAGGTCTCGGTTCAAGACTCGGCCAACACGCTATTTATGAAAATAGTTGCGGCCTACATCGATCTCACGGCCAAGGCTTGAGGAACAACGTGAGGGAATATATTGCCCGCCCTTTTCCATCAGTTTGGACTTTTGGATGAACTGGCTGGAGCATGCAATTTTCCCTCTCGGAGGGAGTAATATGGTATAGGAGCTAAGTTGAGCCACAAATGAGATGGGGTGTTGATTTATGTGGATTGCCCAATCTTCTCCATTAGTACAGACTTTGGTTCTATTGGTCGGTGCATCAAACTTTATCTATGACTTTAGTTACAAAAAAAACTCCGCCTATGTTGCGAATAGTTTTTACTCCCTGCATTATGATCTTAATGTTATTGCAGATCACATTTCACGCTAGCATTTGTGTTGTTTACTTGCAGTCCAATGTTGCCATTCCGATTTTATGCAACTGTTAGTTCCCCCACTTTGCTGACATCTTTTATTGTTACGTGTCTCATCTCAGGGCTCAATTCTGTTGTTCACACCTTTTCTTGCACAATTTCTTGTGCAAATTCAGTTCTTCCCTCGTGAATTTATCACTGGTACAAGCCTCATCATCATGCTTATTTGTCCTATTCTCATAAGGATTTTCAAAATTTTATCCTGTCATTTCTTGTTGCAATGTGGCAGCCCATGCCTTTGTAACTGCAACTAGTTTGTTTGATGTCCACAACACATCTTGTAGGGTTGGCTATGTTTTGTTGCATGCCAACAACATTATCAAGTGGAGTCACACTAACACAGGTGCTACTCGCCTCTAATCATCATCCATTAACATCAACTACTTTATATTCTTTTTTGGATAGGCAGTTCCATTCAAATCTAACACAATTTTACCATTGCTGGGTAGCTTGCTGGCGGCAACTCCGCACTTGCTCTTGCAATGACAGTCATATCCAATCTACTGGGCATTATGTTTGTAAGCACGACTTTGTTATGATATTAACCTTTTGTTTTCAAGCATCACCACTGATTGAAAGTTTCAAGCAATAAACTCAATATTGAGTTACATACTTAACTTATTTGAGCGTTTGAAAATTTAAAAAACACAAAAAGATATTATTCATTTTTCTTTTGTTCAATTTGAGTTTGATAATTCATGTGAGTCTTGATCTCCTTTTATATTTTAAATGTAATTGTCGTCTTGTACTCTTGTGTAGGAGTTACAAAATGCAACCCTCAGTCCTATAGATTAAACCGTAAAGAAAGATAAGCTGGATTGTCGACCAAAATCTTTCATAATGATATGTAATGAACTTCTATTAGTCTTGTCACGAAGAATTCCAGAGATTTTGAAGTTTTTTTTGGATCGTTTTAAGATAACCATCATTTTTTATTTTTTCCTTTACTTTCCACAGGTTAACTTACCCTGCTTAGGAAAAACCTGATCATGTTTCTTTGATCATGAACTAGGTACCTTTGTCTCTTGCAAAGTACATTGGCACTGGAGCTGGAGTGTCTTTGCCTACTAAGGAATTATTCAGAAGCCTGGTCAACACTCTTTTAATCCCCCTTATTTTAGGCAAGGTATGTAGCTATTCATATCTTTGTACTCCACTCCATGGCTTTTGTTCTGTTATTTCAATACAATGTATCGTGTAATTATGTGCATAATTTTCTTATTGCACTTTAAGTTTTGTAGTTGAATAAGAACAGAGTCTGTTTTTTATGCTCACGTGTGTAAAACTGTAACTGTATCAGTGGAAAAAAATTATATGATAAACACATTTTTTGGCATAGTTTAAGAGTCAGTTCGAATGAGCATCCACGTGAATCTGCTGTTAGTGCAAATATGGTATCAAACCTTTAACTGGAATGCACATTGCAACTATTTTTTGTTTCATGACGAAGAATAAGGAGGAGTCCAGGGGTGCCTGTATTTGGACTCATCTCCTTTAGTTGCATAGTATTACTTTTCTTTGCATTTTGTATTTCAGTCAGTTTCACTTCCTGTTTTTGAACTGAAGTATGGCGGGTCTGGTTTTTAAGTCGTTTCTTCATTCTAATTATTTTATTAGTTCAGAGCAATGCAAAATTTTCCTGCTCTAGTGCAAGCCTGAAATAATAGAAGCTACACTTATGGTTTGTTCTTTATCAGGTTGCCCGAGAAACCTCAAAAGGTACGCAGGATTTAATATCTTTTCTGAAATTGCTGTCACTTAGCAAGTTCTTAATCAGGAGTCCTTGTTTGTATTCCTTATGTAGGTATTGCTGAATTTGTTGATGGAAATCGCCAGGGCTTTTCAGTTTTAAGTGCTGTTCTTCTCAGCCTAGTATGTCTCTAGCATGACTTCACTCATTCTTTTTCTTGCATGAATATATTAACTGATTATTAAGTCCACCAGTTTGTTGTATTAGTTTGTCCTGTTGTACACAATTCGGCTATACTAGTAGTTCATCCACTGATAATTGGAAAGGGGTGTGGTTGGTGGGATATTGAAGCTGTTCGGGCATTACACTAGTAATGATTTTATGTGACACTTTAATCTCCAGCACTCTGCAAGCTGGGAAATGTATAAATGTAACGGGCACCTGAAATTATTTCATAAATTCTCTAGCATCAAATCATTAGTCAGATTATTCATATCAATTGTTTGAAATATATCATGCATGTGCAATGGGAATTTCTTTGCATTTGTAGCAATCTGAATAGTTATACAGATCAATGCATGAGAGATGATGCTGGGTGCACGCATACTGGAATTTCACTAAAGAGAAAACAGAGTAAACACCAAATCGGGACAATGGAACTAATTTTTAGGAGAATGCTATGGAGTAGTGCAGGAAACTACAGCGTTTTAGCTGTAGCGTACTGTAGTTGGAAATGATTTTATGTTGACCTTTATTATCCTATTTCGATCTAGACAGATTGTTTTGGAAGCAAATTTGTTTACCTTAGTGAGTGGCTAATTTATGATTGGTGATGGAAATGAAGTATTTTGAGACATCTGATAGTAGAGAAAGCCTTTTTTCTTTTCCATACGCCTCCCAAAGGGGAGTCAGGTTCCATTACTTTTTGCATAACGGAATAGCAGTTCAAACACAAAACAAAGCATAAAACTTATGTAAACAAAGAAAAGCAAAAGAATGCTACGAGGCCACAGCCCCCTAACCTGAGCATAGTCACATCAAATATACAGACCACCCAACCTAGGGCCCAAAATCAACAAGTTTAACAAAGGGCAAGCACTAGATCACCCAGCAAGCGGCCTCTCAAGACACCTCTCAAGCATTTCATCAGCAGAAGATGACAACCATTTTCCTGATCTTCATTCGTCATCAGACTCCTCAGATGTAGCATTTTCACCAGCTTCAGTTATCTGCAGAGTAGCACCAGCCGTATGAGTCCACGCAGCTTCATGTGCCCGCACCACCGTGCTCCGGAGCGCCGTCGCCCCGTCCAGCAAGTTCCTCTTGTCTGAATTGTTCTGCAAACCTGTCCACAAAACAGCCTTATTCCTTGTTTTCCAGATTGCCCAGCAGAAGGCTGTAGAGCAAACGTACAAATCCAACTGAAAAAAACCCATACAAGTCCAACTTTTCAGATAGAGCAGGTCTGCAGAACCGAGAACCACATTTTAGCTTTAAAGGGGAAGAAAGTTTTGGGGGCTGCTCTTGCTTTTATGTTGTTCTTTTAATTTCTGTCTATTACAAATTCGCCTATGTACACTGATTGAAGGACACTCTTTACATGTTTCCATTTCACAGGTCCCATGGATACAAGTAAGTAGATCAAGATCGCTGCTATTGTCCGTTAAACCAAAAGCTTTCGCTGTTATTGTGACTATTGGAGTGTATGATTTTTTTATCTGACCTTATTGTAGTTTCAATTTTTCAAAATTTATGTAACTATTAGAAAACGTTGTTCAGCATCTGTAGAATACTGTATGCCTAGACCATGTTATGCCATTATGTCATTTTGACTAGGTGAAGTTTGTGGTTGAAATCATTTCATACTATCACGCTTGCAATATTTTTTCACAATTATCAAACTAGTAACAGTTGTTACCACTTCTCTAGTCTGGACCGAATATAACTGTATGTTTTCACTTTTGGTAATTAATTGAATTCCTGTCCTCCAGCCTACTAGAATTATGCTCACAATTTGTTCACCTTTACTCAACACTTGCATTACAAGTTGCATCTCCAATTGGTTACAATTTGATATACTGAGGCACCTACAGGTGTTATTGAGCGATAGATAATATAGTGATAATGGTACTTTTTGTATACCGGTTACCGGTAGTATCATTTTGGACGGGATTGGGCACATGTTACTCAGTTTACGCTTACTAAGTAATCAGCAACCAAATTGAAATAATATATGTAAAAAGAAATAATGAAAACTTGCCTACTTTGTTCGATACAAAATTGTTTGATAAAAAAGCGTACCCGTACCCTGCTTCATGCTCATAGTGACTGTTAACTAGGTATTTTTGTGGCCACTGACGAGTTATAGCGTTTTCTGCTTTGGATAGGATTTGCTGCTTATTATTGTTGGAAATCTAGTATCAAATCTGATTCTCTAATGGAGGCATATTTCCTGTCACAGGCTTCTACATCTCGCTCTGCTGGCATTCAATGCTACAACACTGCAGGTCTTGTCATGTCTTAAACAGAAGGAAGAGTCAGTCTTTGCGAGAAAAGAGTATGCACGAGCTGTCATTTTGGTGGCCAGTCAGGTCAGTCTTCATCATCAGCAGCAGAATAAAAATTTGAGTAAATTGCAGTTGACACCACTAACGTTGACTCAAGTTGCACAAAACACTTAGGGGTTAACACTAAGGTTAGATGATCTATACATGTAAGACAATGTAAACTGATACAGAATTACCTGCTGGGAAACAACTAGGCTAAGGTAGCATAATTTCAAAAGGAAATTTACTGCTTAACCATGGAATCACTACAAGTTGTCGATCACGGGGTTATCACTAGACACACAGAGTAGCAGAAGCAGAGTCGATGAAGTGTGTCTTCATGGTCCTAATCATACCACCCTATTTGGGAATGCATCCGGCTGAATCAAAGTGTGCTCGCTAATTGCGGTTGTAATAGTAAAATTTGCTAAACATGCAATTATTATTCTCTCCGTGTGACACCAAATTCTGTATATTCTAGCTTCTGCTTAATTTTCTTGATGTCGTACAGAAAACATTGCCAGTGCTGGTTGCTGTGGTTGAGCAGCTTGGAGGTGCTCTTGGGGAGTCTGGACTTCTGGTCATCCCATGTGTTGCTGCGCACATTAATCAGGTACTTGTTGCACAAGCAGCAATATTGCTCTTTGCACTTGCTTTCTGTCAATAAGGAGTCATTGCTGATGTATCATATGAATCGTTTTGCAGATCATTATCGATTCTATCCTAGTAAATTGGTGGCGCAAAAGAGATCAACGATCTACTAATGCAAAATAGCTTCAGAATTTGAATCTGATCTAAGTGCAAAGATCTACCCGAGTGAGGCTTGACAAATCCATGGTGAAATAGGTTAATTGGACTCGGTAGATCGCTTGGTGCATGACAAGGTCAGGATCCTTATGATCCTAGAACTATTTAGTTCGAAGTCTACATCAATGTGGAGTAGGATAATGCCAACTATCCGAACCATGAACATCGTCGCGCCCCTTATGTTAGCAATTTCTAAACTCAAAACTCTTACTTGGATTTTTTTCCTGCTACTGTAATGTGTTGGCTTGTTTGTTTAGTTTTAAGAATCCACGAGATAGTTGCCTAAAATTTCCAACTTATAAAACTGCGTGTAGAACTTTTCACCCCCTATCTAGTCTTAACACTCAGATAGTAACAGTTGCTAACAAACAGAACCATAACCATGCACACGCCGGTTAAACCTACATGTTCCCGGTGAGGCGAAGAGGTGATTGTCTAGTATTCGAGATCATTGTGGATGTTTTTTCTTGAGCGATGGCAGGTCCACTATTGTGCAGGTTAGAGCTGGGGCTTGTGGAGACTGGAAGGCCTTTGCTCTGGCCCTCCATTGGATGAACAGAAATTTCCTACGCCGAAGATGTTGCTCTAATTCGAGTTGGGGCTCCACGGTACTCGCACTATGCTGACAAGAGTGAGAATCATTTCACGACATGATTAGCAAATGGATGTAAGTGTTCTGAATGTTAGCCGCGAAACAAACTTGGTGAGGCGCTAGCAAGTTAGCTGGAGTATAGGGAAGATACAAGTACACTAGTTTCTTCTTAACAGCTCGTAATATGGTGAAATATACAGGTTTGTATTGCAAGTTACACCCTCTGTCTCAAAATATAAGATAATTTTTTACATTAATATATCTCTTGAGACAGAGGGAATACTTTTATCATGCTGATTTGTCTTTTAAAAAATACAAGTGCAAACATTTTAAACTGTATAAGAACATTTTAAAAACATACACACACAATTATATACTTGAAAATTTGTTTTATCACACATACAATTCATAACAAATGGTCAACCTACCTGTTAATCCACCAGTTTGTGTGAGAGAAGCATGTTTATACTAAACACTTTGCTTTTCATCATGGTATGTAGAATATCCGTCGAAACTTTTTAATATGAGATCTAGTTTTAAAAGTCCTTGTGGCGATAAATAATCCTTTTTGCGAGAAACTGTCGATCTATTCATCTTCAATCATGACAATACAATGAACACTAAAAATAATAAAAATTATATCCAGATTGATAGACCACCTAGCGACGACTACAAGCACTGAAGCGAACCGAAGACGCGCCGCCGTCATCGTCCCTCGTCGGAGCCAGGCACAACTTGTTGTAGTAGACAGTCGGGAAGTCGTTGTGCTAAGACCCTATAGGACCAACACATCATAACAGCAACCATGGCGATAAATATTCAAAAATGCAAAAAGAAAAGAACAACATGTGGGATCTAGTTTTACTCAATAATTCTAACTTATAGGCCAGTGCTAGAAAATCTCAAAGGACCATAGGCCGATCTTTTATTAGATAGAAATGGGAGAATACAGCAGGGCTAGACAGTCTAGGCGATCTAGAACTGTCCGCCGTCAGAGTTTAAACTCTGAATACACACTGAATAAACAGAGGCAAAACCCAGCCACAAGAGGCAAGCACAAAACACCAAAGAAGAAGAAAAACAAGTCAGCAGAGATCGCCAACGCAGCCAGCAGCCCTCCAAGTTGCAATATGTTCTCTGATTAGTTCCAGCACCCTGTCCACGCTACTAGCCACTTGCTCAAAGATCCGAGCATTCCGTTCTTTCCAAATCCTCCAGTGTAGCAGGATTGTGATAGTGTTAAAATTACGTCGTTCCGGCTCGTGGACCTCCTTCCTCGTATTCAGCCACCAATCCTCCGTAGTACCAAAGCTATCATCTGGAGCCCTCGTCCAATCCCTGAATTTTATCCAAACCTGCTGGGAGAAACAGCAGTGCACAAACAGATGTGTGCAATCTTTGTGTGCCAAGAGGCATAGCGGGCAAGATCCATTAGAAGGCCAACCCCTGCGTTCCAGATTATCCGTTGTTAAACACCTACGGTGGACGACAAGCCACATAAAAATTTTGCATCTTGGTGGTGCTTTGGATTTCCAAATCGGCCCATGGCATGCAAAGCGCACATTCCCTGCAAAGAACAAACCATACATACTACTAACAGAGAACTTGTGGTCTCCAGTCCACTTCCAAACCAGTCTATCTGTAGCTTCCACCGACAATGAAGTACTTCGCACAATGTCCCAAATTTTAAGATATTGAGCCATAGCTTGTACCAAAATGCCTCCAGAGATATCCCTAATCCAATTCCTGTTGCACAGAGCATCCTTGACAGATTTTCCTAAGTCCTTGACAAAAGAGAATAAGGCAGCGGAAGTACCTTTCTACACCCAGGAGCAAATGCTCCTGGTATGAATAGTAAAATTAAAAAATAGAAAAAATGTTCAAAAATTCTGAATTTTTTTTGTGACATACTTTCACAAATGTTTGTTGTGCACGCAAAATTTCATTGCGAAATCACATTGGTGGAAGGCGTGCCAAAAAAACAAAATCAGAGCTCTAAAATGCTTTTGTAAGTAACATTTTCAAAGCATCGATTTTGTTTTTTACCACACCTTCCACCAACGTGATTTTGCGATGAAATTTTGCAGGTACAACAAACATTTGTGAAAGTATGGCAAAAAAAATTCAGAATTTTTTGAATTATTTTTGAATTTATTTGATTTTACTGTTCACACCAGGAGCATTTGCTCCTGGGTGTAGAAACTCCACATCCTGTATGGAGTTCCCTCCTGGCAGCCACTTGTCCGTCCAGAATTTAGCCCTCTTGCCGTCCCCCAAGCGGATACAAGTGGCCGCCTTAAAGATGTAAGAGACCTCCTTTTCCAGATCCTCTGGCAGTAGATTCCATGGCCTCTCCTCAACCTCCCACCTTAAACAAGGCCAACGACAATGGAGGGCATAGCCAAAGCACTTGAGGTTCAAAACGCCCAGACCCCCACACTCCTTGGGCATGCACACCCTCGACCACGGTAGGAGAGACAATGGCCGCCATTGATATCATTGTCACCTTTCCATAAAAATTCGTGACACCTCCTATTAATAATTTTCAGCGCCCATGCCGGCAACGGCAGAACTGACATGAAGTGGATTGGCAGAGCCATGAGTACCGATTGGATGAGTGTCAAGCGACCGGCAGGGGCCATTAGCTTGGGTTTCCATCCCTTCATCTTGTTGGAGAACTTGTCGACGAGTGGCAAAATGTCTTGACGCCTCAATCTGTATATTGACAGTGGAAGCCCAATATACTGAAGCGGAAACGGCCTCAACCGACAGGCAAAGTGCCGAGCCACACTAGCAGAAATGGAGTCATCACCCCTGACACACGTGACAGTGCTCTTTTGCAGATTGATGTGAAGACCAGACGCTTCTCCAAACAGCTTCAGGAGGGCTGAGATCACCCCCATATCTGTCGAGTAAGGTTTGAAAAATAGAACTGCATCATCTGCAAAGAAGGAAGCCCTCGGAACGTTGGGGGTGAGACCTAAGTCCGATAACAGGTTGTTATGGTCTGCCCAATGCACCATCGCTTGCAAAGTGTCCATGACAAGAATGAAGAGCGTCGGGGACAGCGGGTCCCCCTGTCTCACACTTTGGCCAAGTGAGAATGGCTCACAAGTCTCACCGTTGACCAACACAGAAGACGACGCAGTGCGCAAAAGGCCACAGACCCAAGAGCACCAACTCCGACCAAAGGATCTCCTTATCAATATCTGAATGATGAACTCCTAGGACAAGGTATCAAAGGCTTTGGAAATATCAATCTTCATAAGAACTGCAGGCGATTTCTTCCGATGTAGAATTCTGGCAGCATTGTGAATGAATTTGAAGTTCTCATGAATACTTCTGTGGCTGATGAAAGCACTCTAAACTTGCGAGATAAGGGCTGGTAGTAAAGGGGCAAGACGTACGGCTAGAACTTTAGCAAAGATTTTTGCAGATCCATGGATTTAAGTTAATCGGCCTGAAATCAGCCACTTGCAGCGAACACTCCTTCTTGGGCAACAAAGTAATTATCGAGGAATTAAGCCTACCAAAAGAGGCAAAATTACCCCTGTAGAGCTCAAGCATGACAACCATGAAATCCTTGGCAATAATATCCCAACACACCTTGTAAAAAAGGCCTGAGAAGCCATCCGGCCCGGGCGCACGATCCGAGGGCATATCCATTATCGCTTGTTTGACCTTTATTTCCGTGAACATCACTTCGAGACCACGTGCCAAATCGGGGGGAAGGCAATTGAAATTGAGTTGCTCCAGCTTCAAAGAGGACCGCTGGGGCGTAGGTGTGCCCATCAGACCACGGTAGAAGTCCCGCACCAGATCGAATTTCTCATCCATGTCTGAAACTGTTCGCTGCCCATCTCTGAAAAAGGTATATGATGCTTACGCCTCCGGGCCTTGGCCTTTCTATGAAAGTATTTGGAGTTCGCATCCCCCTCCTTCAAATCCCTCACCCTAGCCCGCTGGCGTAGACGGATCCTTTCCAGAGAGGCAAGAGCGAGACATTTTCCTTTTAGAAAAGCTTTGAGGAGTCGTTCTTCGCGTGACAGAGACCTAAATTCCTGTGCGCCATCAAGACGTAGAATCAGCTCGTTGGCAATTTGGAATTGAAGGTTCATGAAACTTTGTTTCCTTTGCCCCCAGCTACAGAGAGATTTGGTCGTACGCTGCAGTTTGACACCGAAGATCAACATGGGATCAGTGGCATCCACGTCCTCCTCCCAAGTTGCTTTCACCGTATGCATAAACCCTGGCAGCTTAACCCAGAAGTTTTCAAAATGAAAGCGGCGAGCCTTTGGCCTGACCGAGGAACACGTTAGGAGAAGAGGAAAGTGGTCCGAGATGATGGAACTGAGCGGCAGCAGATCACTGATAGGAAATATATCCTCCCGGACATTGTTGAACAGAAGACGATCCAACCTAGCCATCACGGTGTGCTCTTGTTCATTGCACCAAGTAAACCTCCTACCCACCAACGGCATGTCATGAAGACCCAGAGAGTTAATAGAGTGTCTGAATCTAGACAAAATCATGTTCATTCTAGACACTTGCTTTCTGTGGCTAAAAAATTGGGCTTCAAAAATAATAATTGGAGTATGCTCGTGTGGGATCTAGGGCTTGTTTGGTTGGTGGCCTGGGCTGCATTGTCACACCGGCATCATCAGGACCTGATGCGGTGGATGTGTGATTCGGTGGGCCCCGATGCCTACTGGCACGGACCCACCTGTAAGGCGAGTTGCCAAGTGTTGCCTGGCTATATAGCCAGCTGGAGCGAGTAGGTGTGCGTGTGTGGAAATTATGTCAAGTCTTTGAACCTCTCACCTAATCTGTACCTCCTCCCTTGGAAAGAAATCCCCCTTCTCCAAGTCTCGATCTCATCCCCCTTCCCCTCTCTGATCCCTTGCAAGGATGAGCTCGTGACATTTGGTAATCAGAGCTAGGTTTCGCCCCCCCCCAATTTTTTTCTTCGCTGCCACTCATACCCTCTCGATCAAACCGTAACATCCACCACTGCGGGTGCGGTCTTGCTCCGGTGAGATCCGCGTGAAATCCCCAGCGGGGTTGGCCTGATTTGGAGCGAGTGCGACGGCGCCGCCTAGCAAACCTTTTGCTTAGTCTCGTCACATCATCACCGCCATGACGGAATCCACGGGAGAGCTCAAGACCATGTTGTAGGCGCTCCTGAAGCGCTTCGACGAGACCACGCTTGCGAGCGACAAGCAGCGCGAGGCCCAGATCGCGTTCAACACGCAAGTCTCCGCGGATCTGGCGCACATCCGCAAGCAACTGGATCTCACCCAAGCTGACGTCGACGAGGTTCGCCAGCAGCGGCGCGACCTCCCGCCTTCGCCGCCCGCAGCGGAGCGCCACCCACCGCACACCGCCGACCACCACGACGGCGACACCCAGGCCTCTGCGGTGACGT
Source organism: Triticum urartu (assembly GCF_003073215.2). Taxonomy (NCBI): domain Eukaryota; kingdom Viridiplantae; phylum Streptophyta; class Magnoliopsida; order Poales; family Poaceae; genus Triticum; species Triticum urartu. The sequence goes on along the minus strand of NC_053024.1, from coordinate 145,554,298 downwards.
CGCTGGAGCACGCCCGCGGATCTCGGCCTCAAGGTCCAGTCGTCCGCCTCGCCAACAACGGCCCTCCCCTGTTACCCACTCGGCACACCATGCCGTACGGGGGCGTGGGGCAGTCCGCCGCATTCATGGCGAGCCGTGAGGCGCACACCGGGCGGCGCGAGGAGTACACGGTCAAGCCGCCGAAGCATGACTTCCCACACTTCGACGGCGACGCGCCAAGCCTCTAGATCGACCGCTGCATCACCTATTTCGACCTGTACCGTGTTCCTCTGCATAGCTGGGTGACCACGGCCTCGCCCTACATCGACGGCCACGCCGCGCGCTGGTACCAGGCGTACCGACAGACACATCGCTCGCCGACGTGGGAAGAGTTCGCCGCGGCCGTCATCAGCGAATTCACTCCGGACGAATTTGAGATGGAGATGCACAAGTTGATGCACCTTCGCCAAACCAGCACCGTCGCCGAGTACAGGACGGTGTTCGAGACCCACATGTACCACCTGCTCGCCCTGGATGCGACGCTCAACCCCAAGCTGTTCGTCACACAGTTCCTGCTGGGTCTGCGCGAGATCTGCGGGCTGCGGTTCGCCTCCAAGAGCCGTCAAGCATCACACGGCAGTGTTGGCTCGGATCGTGGAAGAAGAGGCCGGCACGCAACGTGCTCGACCACGGATCATTCCGGCAGGGCGACCTCCACCACCACCAGCACTGCCGCTTCCGGCCCGCGCGGTGGGTGCGCTCCTGTAGCGACCAGACCTCAAACAGTCTGATCTCTGTGCTCAGGTGTCATCCCTGGATCAGTAATGCTGACACCACACAGTACTTGAAGGATTTATAACAAAGTAGCAATCACACACCTATTACATCGAGTGTCTCAATAGAGAACTTATTACAATAAATATGGCTTAAGGCCATCTAATAACGATAACAGCGGAAGGCTTAGAAGATAAGTGAGTCCATCAACTCCAACGGCATCACTGAGTATAGAACCACGACCTAAAACTCCTTAATTGTTGTCTGAAAAATCTGCAACATTAACGTTGCAGCCCGAAAACGGGTCAGCACATGGAATATGCTGGCAAAGTAACACATAGAGAGTAATGGAATGAAACAGCTATACTATATGCATATTTGGCTGGTGGACAGCTCTATGGTTACAATTTTACGTAAAGCAAATTTTTCCCTACTGCAAAGGAATAAATTTTATTTAACTATCATGGTAGTTGTTAAACATTGAGAATGGTTGACAGCATCCTCAATCCCAATTAAACATCATTAAACAAACCCGTCAAACTTAATTTTATAGTAACATGTTGAGATTCACATGATAATCCAAGTACTAGATACTCAAGATGTCCATAACCGGGGACACGGCTAACCATGATTAGTTTATACACTCTGCAGAGGTTTACACACTTTTCCCCACAAGACTCGATCGCCTCCGTTTGGTTTCTCGCACTACATGGTGTTTGAGAAACGGATGACCGAGACATAGTCTTTCAGAAGCGCTAGCACCTTACGATGGATAGACCGTTACACCTACTTTCCCCTACATCTGCTAGTCTACCCTGTAAGAGTTCGCACGACTTAATCAACTATGCTAGAGCCCATAATAGCTTGTGGCTGCACACGGAAGTTCCTAGTATGAAAAATCTCATGATCCCTTTGGGCCTGGGTGGCGGTCCAAAAGAAAACAGGCAATCCTGGAATATCCAGGTACCTCAATCCACCCAGATGTGTGTTTAAGTTGCCACCTTAGATAAACCATTAATTAACAAACTCACATCTGTCATTGATATTCACTCACCCAATCCACGTCTACTAGCATAGCATGGCATAATAGGCAAACGTAGAAGTAACTCCCAAAGGTTTGATAATACAACAGGTAATAGGTACTACCTCAACTACTTCCCAAACCCACAATTTAATTAGATTCTAATCATGCAATGTGTGAGGATTGATCTAATGCAATAAAACTGGGTAGTTGGAAAGCATGATCAAAGTGTTACTTGCCTTGCTGATGATCCGTGAAACCTAGAGATTCGAAGTAACAGGCGGCGCACTCCGGGTATTCTATCGCAGACAAACAAACAAGCATACAATAAGTACTCAACTAATGCACAGGTAAAACTCAAATAAGAGATCTAACCAGAAGGTTCAACTTAAGAACTCCGGTTTGCAAAAAGAATCAAATCAAACGAAGCAACGAAAGTCAAACGGCGAAAGAAACAAACTTCGTTCTACTAATCTGGATCTAGGTCAAATTTTACAGAAGCAAAAACTTGTTTGAGTTGGTTAAACGCATAGAGGGTTTCGTGACGAAACTCCAGGCGCTTGAATCGCCTGATTCCAATAAACGAGCGAAAAGTTATACTAAAACAAAAATCGGATCAGAAATCAAGATCAGAACAATCGTAGATTTAATCCGAGAAAAGAAAAACGACGAACGTTCGCTAGAACGAACGAACGAACGCTCGCTATTTAAATAAATCAGAAAAACCGATCTATTTAAAAAAACCGAAACTAAAAAAACGAACAAAACCGTCGAAAAAACCGAACGGTTTTTGGGGAAAACCGGCGACTGAAAAAAAAACTACCTCCGGCAACTCCGGCGACGGATCCGGCGGGCGGCGGCGGTGCTCCGGTGGCGGCGGCGGTCGGCGGCGGCGGCGGCGCTAGGGTTTGGGAGTTCCCGGGCTGGGCTCCCCGGCTTATAAAGCCTGGACAGGCCTAGTGTCCGGGTCGGACACGGCCCGTAGGTCGGTTGCGTTTTTTTAAATATATATTTCACGTAGAAAAACAAATAAAAGAAATACTAAACAGACTCCAAAAATCCCGAAATAAATTTTCCCAAGTTACTAAAATCAAGGCGAACAAAGTGAACATTTATTTGGGGCCTAAATGCAATTTTGAAAAACGCGCATTTTTCCTAAATTCAAATAAAATAACACAAAACTCCGAAATAAAATCTTATTTGATTTTATTATTAAATCCTCAATATTTATTTATTTATTTTGGAAAAGTCATTTTATTCCCTCTCTCATATTTTTGTAATAGAAATAATTGATGATAAAATAATTAAAATCAAATGATTCTATTCTCAAAATTTGAGAAAACTCAAATATGAAAATAACAAAATCCTCAACTCTCTCCGTGGGTCCTTGAGTTGCGTAGAATTTCTAGGATCAAACCAAAAGCAAATAAAGTATGGTATGCAATGATGATCTAGTGTATAACATTCCAAATTGAAAATTTGGGATGTTACAAACCTACCCCCCTTAAGATGAATCTCGCCCTCGAGATTCGGGTTGGCTAGAAAATAGGTGAGGGTGGTCCTTGAGCAAATCCTCCTCTCGCTTCCAGGTGGCTTCATCCTCCGTGTGGTGGCTCCACTGAACTTTACAAAACTTGATAACCTTGTTGCGGGTGACTCGGCTGGCAAACTCGAGAATCTTAACTGGTTTCTCTTCATAGGTCAAATTGTTATCCAACTGAATTGCTTCCAATGGCACTGTGTCTCTCAAGGGTATGTCAGCCATCTCCGCGAGGCACTTCTTCAACTGAGAAACATGGAACACATCATGAACTCCTGACAATCCTTCGGGCAATTCCAACTTGTAGGCCACTTCTCCCATACGTTCCAATACTCGGTATGGTCCTACAAATCATGGCACTAACTTTCCCTTAACACCAAAGCGCTTTATTCCCCGAAGTGGGGATACTCGAAGATAAACTCGGTCTCCGACTTCGTAAACTGTCTCCTTGCGCTTAGAATCTGCGTAGCTTTTCTGCCTGGACTGGGCTACCTTAAGCCTATCGCGAATCAACTTCACCTTCTGTTCAGACTCCTTAATCAAATCAGGCCCAAACAACTGACGGTCTCCAACTTCATCCCACGACAACGGTGTCCCGCACCTCCTTCTGTACAAGGCTTCGAAAGGGGCCATCTTTAAACTGGATTGATAGCTGTTGTTGTAAGAGAATTTTGCATATGGCAAATTGTCGTCCCAACTAGATCCATAATCTAGCGCACAGGCTCTCAGCATATCCTCCAAAATCTGATTGACTCTCTTGGTCTGTCCATCTGTCTGCGGATGAAAAGCTGTGTTGAACTCTATCTTGGTACCCAAAGTTTCGTGCAATTGATTCCAGAACTTTGAGGTAAACTGGGTTCCTCTATCTGATACTATACTCCTCGGAACTCCATGTAAGCATACAATCTTGGTCATGTATATCTTTGCCAACTTAGCACTGGTGTAAGTGGTCTTTACCGGGATGAAATGAGCTACTTTCATCAACCGATCAACTACAACCCAAATCGAGTCATAGCCTGAAAGAGTCCTGGGTAATCCCGTGATAAAATCCATGCCTAACTTATCTCACTTCCATTCGGGTATCGGCAATGGCTGTAACAATCCTACTGGCTTCTGATGCTCTGCCTTTACTCTCTGAGATACATCACAAACTACTACATACTCCGCAATGTCTTTCTTCATTCCGGTCCATCAGAAAGTATCCTTCAAATCCAAATACATCTTGGTATTTCCTGGGTGAATCGAATATGGTGAGTCGTGTGCCTCTTGCAGAATCAACTTCCTGATCTCCGAGGTCATTGGCACATAAACACGGTCTTCAAACCATAGGGTGTCGTGCTCATCCTCACGAAATCCTTTAGCCTTTCCTTCGCTCATTTTCTCCTTTATAGAGGAAATATCCTTGTCAGTCTTCTGAGCTTCTCTGATTCTGTCCATCAAAGTTGACTGAATCTCCAATGCTACTACATAGCCTCTCGGAACTATTTCCAAACATAGCTCACGAAGATCCTCGGCTAACTCCTTTGGTATTTCTCCCGTCATTAGTGTATTGACATGGCTCTTACGGCTCAATGCGTGAGCTACTACATTAGCCTTTCCAGGATGGTAATGCAATCTCATATCATAATCCTTGATGAGCTCCAACCATCTCCTTTATCTGAGGTTTAACTCCTTCTGCGTGAAAATGTATTTCAAACTCTTGTGATCCGTGTACACCTCACAATGATTTCCAATGAGGAAATGTCTCCATGTTTTCAATGCATGCACTACGGCTGCTAACTCCAAATCATGCATAGCATAATTTAACTCATGCGGCTTAAGCTGTCGTGAGGCATAGGAAACCACTCTTCCTTCCTGCATAAGCACTGCTCCAAGTCCTCGACGTGAAGCGTCGCAATACACCTCATAATCCTTGGTCTGATCTGGCAAAATCAATACTGGTGAGGTAACCAAACGTTTCTTCAACTCCTGGAAACTAGCCTCACACTCCTTAGTCCATATGAACTTGGTATCCTTTTTCAACAACTCCGTCATAGGCTTCGCAATCTTTGAGAAATTATCAATGAATCTCCGGTAGTATCCTGCGAGTCCAAGAAAACTCCGGATCTCTCCAACTGTTGTTGGGGCTTCCCAATTTGTCACGGTATCAACCTTAGTGGGATCTACTGCTATACCTTCTCCGGATATAACGTGTCCGAGAAATCCAACTTCTTTCAATCAAAACTCACATTTGCTAAACTTGGCATATAACTGGTGTTCTCTGAGCTTACCAAGTACCAAACGCAAGTGCTCCTTATGCTCCTCCTCATTCTTCGAGTAAACAAGGATATCATCAATGAACACTACGACGAACTTATCCAAAAACTCCATAAACACTTTTGTTCATCATGTTCATAAAATAGGCAGGTGCGTTAGTCAGACCAAATGACATAACGGTGTACTCATACAGCCCATATCTTGTGGTGAATGTTGTCTTAGGTATGTCTTGCTCCCGAATCTTCAATTGATGGTACCCTGATCGCAAATCGATCTTGGAAAACACTTTAGCTCCTTGCAATCGATCAAACAGATCATTGATCATTGGTAGTGGGTACTTGTTCTTGATCGTTACTTCATTCAACCCACGATAATCAACAACCATCCTTAACGATCCATCCTGTTTCTCCACTAGAAGTACTGGTGATCCCCAAGGCGACGAACTTGGGAGAATGTAACCTTTATCCAGTAACTCCTTAATCTACTTCTTAATCTCCACCAAATCCTTTGCGGGCATCCTGTATGGTCTCTTCGATATTGGCCCTGTGCCTGGCAAAAGCTCAATCAAAAACTCAATATCTCTATCCGGTGGCATGCCTAGCAACTCTTCTGGAAATACGTCAGGGAAATCCCTTACCACTGGTACTTCCTCCTGCACAACTCCTGATAAGGAATTTACTTGTGTCCTATTTGGCGCATGCTGGGATACATACTTGATCCTTCTTCCTTCTGGCGTCATAAGCAAAATTGTCTTACTGGCGTAATCGATGTTTCCCCCATACATAGACAGCCAATCCATACCGAGAATTACATCCAAACCTTGGGATTCTAGAATAATTAAATCCGTTGGGAAAATATGCCTTCCTATACTTAATGGCATTTGGAAACATCCTTGACTGGCCATATACTCCGCTCCTGGTGAGCTTACTAGCATAGGTGTTCTAAGAACCTTAGTGGGCAGGTTATACTTATCCACAAATCCCCTTGATATGTATGAATGCGATGCACCAGTATCAAAAAGAACGAGTGCAGTAAATGACTTACCAAAAACTTACCTATTACTGCATCCGGCTGCTCTTCAACCTCCTCCACGTTAACGTGGTTCACCTGTCCCCTGTTGAAAGGGTTCAGCTTCTTCCCAGAGCTTCCATTGCCATTCTGGCCTTCAGGACATTCATTGGCATAATGTCCGGTCTTCTGACACTTAAAGCAAGTGACTTGGCTCAGGTCTTTCTTGGCTGGGGTTGATGGGTTGGTACGGTTCTGGCCGTTGCTTCCTCCATTACCATTACCATTCTTGGTGCCATTGTGATTGTGCGAGCTACCTCCTCCATGGGTATGTTGAAAATGTCCTCCTGGTCTAGGGGTAAATCGTGGCTTCTGCTGAGCTCCTGAATTGTACTTTCCTTGTGCATACTTCCTCTTGCGATTTTCAATTTGTTGCTGCTTCCCTTCAATCATAAGAGCACGATCTACCAACTCCTGGTAGTTGTTGAAGGTTGCTACCATCAACTGCATGCTCAACTCATCATTTAGTCCTTCCAGAAACTTCTCCTGCTTAGCTGCATCCGTAGCAACGTCATTTGGGGCATAACGTGCTAATTTACTAAAGTCCTCCACATACTGGCCAACTGTCCGTCCTCCTTGGCGCAAGTTGCGAAACTCTCGCTTCTTCAAGGCCATAGCTCCTGCTGAAACATGGGCAGTTTGAAAAGCCTGCTGAAACTGGTCCCATGTGACAGTGTCGACAGGGAAAGTGGCTGTGAAATTCTCCCACCATGATGTTGCGGGTCCTTCAAGCTGATGTGCGGCAAACTTCACCTTCTCCGCATCTGTGCATCCGGCTGTGGTCAACTCTCTAGCTGTCTTGCAGAGCCAATCATCTGCTACTATCGGCTCGGTGCTACTGGAAAACACCAGCGGATTCAGCCTAAGAAAACGGGCTAAGTGATCAACAGGTGGTGGTGGTGGTGGGTTGTTGTTGTTGTTGTTGTTCCCTTGATTCTGATTCTGGACTAGCAACTGCATCAATGTGTTCTGCTGCTGGATCAAATGGGTGAGCTCCGGTGGGAAGGTAAATCCGGGGTCACGTCTCGGAGGCATCTGAGGGTTTAGAAAAGATGAGATTTAAGAATAGAGGGGGTCTAAAAAGAAAACACTACCCATATGCACATGAGGAAAAAACAAACAATTCACTTCATTTAATCAAACAAGGGCATACAATCGATCTAACTATCGCAAAAGTGCTCGGACTACTGTATTTACATGGTGGACTAATACTACTGATGAGGTGGTCTACTAGAAATATTCTTCGGTTGTAGACTCCATGATATCTGCTCCGGCTTCATCAACATAGTCATCATCGCTATCATCTGGATCCGAGTCAGTGTCGTCGATGATGATGTAGTCTTCCGGGCGAATCTCCTTGTGTTCTTCGTCTTCATCTACTGGTGTAGGGCCTCCCATAAATATCCCGATCTTCATTGTTAGGTCGGCATTCTTATCCACTAATACTTCTATCTCCTCTTCATAATCTTCACGTGTAGCCTTGAGTTCTTCCTCCAGTTCCTTGATTCTTGCCCTTGCCTTCCTTCAGGTCTATCATGTCGGCGCACATCTGGTTCTCCTGACGTCGAATGTGCTGGTTTAATTTCTGGATAAAAGCTGCAATTGATCTATCCTTTCTGGTGCTGATCATCTCCCAGTGCTCATCTCGGCGCCCACAAATCTGGTAGATAGTATCCTTGAGATCATTGCGGTAGACTTCTTCAATGCGTCCCATGGCGATGTGAGCTGTCATGCTCTTTCCTAGACTCCAAGTTGGTGCATCCAAAGAAAACTCTATGGGCTCAGTGACTGGCATGAACGTCCTTCCTAGAACTTGAACTTGAATCATCCAGCGCTCTTCTTCAGGTAAAGTGGCATTGTAGGTTCCGGTGAAGCTTGGTACTCCTATGTTCAGGTATCTAGTGAGTTCCTTCAAGTGACGTCCAAAGGGTGTATCTTCATCCGGTTGCATGAATTTGTTCCTTGCATCCGTCATCCTAAAGAGTAGAAAAGATGAGAGGTCAGAAGAGAAGAGAGTGAGTAGTAATCTAGGTCTTTAGCTTAGTGGTCGTGTCCTACAGTCAGCGTGTGCTCTGATACCATCTTTGTAGCGACCAGACCTCAAACAGTCTGATCTCTGTGCTCAGGTGTCATCCCTGGATCAGTAATGCTGACACCACACAGTACTTGAAGGATTTATAACAAAGTAGCAATCACACACCTATTACATCGAGTGTCTCAATATAGAACTTATTACAATAAATATGGCTTAAGGCCATCTAATAACGATAACAGCGGAAGGCTTAGAAGATAAGTGAGTCCATCAACTCCAACGGCATCACTGAGTATAGAACCACGACCTAAAACTCCTTAATCATCGTCTGAAAAATCTGCAACATTAACGTTGCAGCCCGAAAACGGGTCAGCACATGGAATATGCTGGCAAAGTAACACATAGAGAGTAATGGAATGAAACAGCTATACTATATGCATATTTGGCTGGTGGACAGCTCTATGATTACAGTTTTGCGTAAAGCAAATTTTTCCCTACTGCAAAGGAATAAATTTTATTTAACTATCATGGTAGTTGTTAAATATTGAGAATGGTTGACAGCATCCTCAATCCCAATTAAACATCATTAAACAAACCCGTCAAACTTAATTTTATAGTAACATGTTGAGATTCACATGATAATCCAAGTACTAGATACTCAAGATGTCCATAACCGGGGACACGGCTAACCATGATTAGTTTATACACTCTGCAGAGGTTTGCGCACTTTTCCTCACAAGACTCGATCGCCTCCGTTTGGTTTCTCGCACTACATGGTGTTTGAGAAACGGATGACCGAGACATAGTCTTTCAGAAGCGCTAGCACCTTACGATGGATAGACCGTTACACCTACTTTCCCCTACATCTGCTAGTCTACCCTGTAAGAGTTCGCACGACTTAATCAACTATGCTAGAGCCCATAATAGCTTGTGGCTGAACACGGAAGTTTCTAGTATGAAAAATCTCATGATCCCTTTGGGCCTGGGTGGCGGTCCAAAAGAAAACAGGCAATCCTGGAATACCCAGGTACCTCAATCCACCCACATGTGTGTTTAAGTTGCCATCTTAGATAAACCATTAATTAACAAACTCACATCTGTCATTGATATTCACTCACCCAATCCACGTCTATTAGCATAGCATGGCATAATAGGCAAACGTAGAAGTAACTCCCAAAGGTTTGATAATACAACAGGTAATAGGTACTACCTCAACTACTTCCCAAACCCACAATTTAATTAGATCCTAATCATGCAATGTGTGAGGATTGATCTAATGCAATAAAACTGGGTAGTTGGAAAGCATGATCAAAGTGTTACTTGCCTTGCCGATGATCCGTGAAACCTAGAGATTCGAAGTAACAGGCGGCGCACTCCGGGTATTCTATCGCAGACAAACAAACAAGCATACAATAAGTACTCAACTAATGCACAGGTAAAACTCAAATAAGAGATCTAACCAGAAGGTTCAACTTAAGAACTCCGGTTTGCAAAAAGAATCAAATCAAACGAAGCAACGAAAGTCAAACGGCGAAAGAAACAAACTTCGTTCTACTAATCTGGATCTAGGTCAAATTTTACAGAAGCAAAAACTTGTTTGAGTTGGTTAAACGGATAGAGGGTTTCGAGACGAAACTCCAGGCGCTTGAATCGCCTGATTCCGATAAACGAGCGAAAAGTTATACTAAAACAAAAATCGGATCAGAAATCACGATCAGAACAATCGCAGATTTAATCCAAGAAAAGAAAAACGACGAACGTTCGCTAGAACGAACGAACGCTCGCTATTTAAATAAATCGGAAAAACCGATCTATTTAAAAAAACCGAAACTAAAAAAATGAACAAAACCGTCGAAAAAACCGAACGGTTTTTGGGGAAAACCGGCGACTGAAAAAAAAACTACCTCCGTCAACTCCGGCGATGGATCCGGCGGGCGGCGGCGGTGCTCCGGTGGCGGCGGCGGTCGGCGGCGGCGGGGCGGCGGCGCGGGGCGGCGACGGCGGCGAAGGCGGCGGCGGCGGCGCTAGGGTTTGGGAGTTCCCGGGCTGGGCTCCCTGGCTTATAAAGCCTGGACGGGCCTAGTGTCCGGGTTGGACACGGCCCGTATGTCGGTTGCGTTTTTTTTCAAAAATATTTCGCGTAGAAAAACAAATAAAAGAAATACTAAACGGACTCCAAAAATCCCGAAATAAATTTTCCCCGGTTTCTAAAATCAAGCCGGACAGAGTGAACATTTATTTGAGGCCTAAATGCAATTTTGAAAAACGCGCATTTTTCGTAAATTCAAATAAAATAACACAAAACTCCGAAATAAAATCTTATTTGATTCTATTATTAAATCCTCAATATTTCTTTATTTTGGGAAAGTCATTTTATTCCCTCTCTCATATTTTTGTAATAGAAATAATTGATGATAAAATAATTAAAATCAAATGATCCTATTCTCAAAGTTTGAGAAAACTCAAATATGAAAATAACGAAATCCCCAACTCTCTCCGTGGGTCCTTGAGTTGCGTAGAATTTCTATGATCAAACCAAAAGCAAATAAAGTATGGTATGCAATCCCAACGATGACCTCGCGCGCGAACGACAACTGCGTGAGCATCGCCGCGCCAACGGACTCTGCTTCAAATGCGGCGATCGCTACTCACACGACCATCGATGCAAGCCGGCCACACAACTGCTCACGATCCAAGTTGGCGACTATGGGGAAGTGCTTATTGACGACGCGGTGCACGCCCTGGACTTGCTCGATGCCCCGGTGGAGCAGGATCCCACGCCTGAGTGTTGCGTGCTCTCCACCCATGCGGTCGCCGGTACCGAGTCACCGCGCACCATCCGTCTGCGTGCACTCATCGGCAATCAAGTCATGTTGCTTCTGGTGGACTCGGGGAGCACGCACAGCTTCGTCTCCAAGGCGTTCGCCGTGCGCGTGCACGCTCCAACCGTTTCAGTGCCCGCAGTGGAGGTTCGCGTGGCCAACGGCGCGCGCATGACCTGTAACAGCATGGTACAAGGCCTGAACTGGTGGATTCAGGGCCACACCTTCACCACTAACATGCGGCAACTGGAGTTGGGTGCGTACGACGGTGTGCTCGGTATGGACTGGCTGGAGCAGTTCAGCCCGATGAGTTGCCACTGGCTCGACAAGACGCTGACCTTCGAGCACCACGACGCCATGATCACCCTACAAGGTGTTCGACCGAAGCAGCACGAGCGGGTGGAGGAAATCGAACCAGACCAATTGCGCAAATGGCAAGCCGACAACGACATTTGGTACATGGTGTTGGAAATATGCCCTAGAGGCAATAATAAATTAGTTATTATTATATTTCCTTGTTCATGATAATCGTTTATTATCCATGCTAGAATTGTATTGATAGGAAACTCAGATACATGTGTGGATACATAGACAACACCATGTCCCTAGTAAGCCTCTAGTTGACTAGCTCGTTGATCAATAGATGGTTACGGTTTCCTGACCATGGACATTGGATGTCATTGATAACGGGATCACATCATTAGGAAAATGATGTGATGGACAAAGACCCAATCCTAAGCCTAGCACAAGATCATGTAGTTCGTATGCTAAAGCTTTTCTAATGTCAAGTATCATTTCCTTAGACCATGAGATTGTGCAACTCCCGGATACTGTAGGAGTGCTTTGGGTGTGCCAAACGTCACAACGTAACTGGGTGGCTATAAAGGTACACTACATGTATCTCTGAAAGTGTCTGTTGGGTTGGCACGAATCGAGACTGGGATTTGTCACTCCGTATAAACGGAGAGGTATCTCTGGGCCCACTCGGTAGGACATCATCATAATGTGCACAATGTGATCAAGGAGTTGATCGCGGAATGATGTGTAACGAAACGAGTAAAGAGACTTGCCGGTAACGAGATTGAACAAGGTATCAGGATACCGACGATCGAATCTCGGGCAAGTATCGTACCGCTAGACAAAGGGAATTGTATACGGGATTGATTAAGTCCTTGACATCGTGGTTCATCCGATGAGATCATCGTGGAACATGTGGGAGCCAACATGGGTATCCAGATCCCGCTGTTGGTTATTGACCGGAGAGTCATCTCGGTCATGTCTGCATGTCTCCCGAACCCGTAGGGTCTACACACTTAAGGTTCGGTGACGCTAGGGTTATAGAGATATTAGTATGCGGTAACCCGAAAGTTGTTCGGAGTCCCAGATGAGATCCCGGATGTCACGAGGAGTTCCGGAATGGTCCGGAGGTAAAGATTTATATATGGGAAGTCCTATTTTGGTCACCGAAAAAGTTTCGGGTTTTATCGGTAACGTACCGGGACCACCGGGAGGGTCCCGGGGGTCCACCAAGGGGGTACACCTGCCCCGGGGGGGCACATGGGCTGTAGGGGTGTGCGCCTTGTCCTATATGGGCCAAGGGCACCAGCCCCAAGAGGCCCATGCGCCAAGAGATGAGGGAAAGGAAGAGTCCTAAAGGGGGAAGGCACCTCCTAGGTGCCTTGGGGAGGATGGACTCCTTCCTTGGCCGCACCATTCCTTGGAGGAAGGGCCAAGGCTGCGCCCCCCCTCTCCCTTGGCCCTATATATAGTGGGGGAAGGGAGGGCAGCAACACCTAAGCCCTGGCGCCTCCCTCTCCCTCCCATGACACATCTTCCTCCTCCCGCAGCGCTTGGCGAAGCCCTGTTGGAATCCCGCTACTTCCACCACCACGCCGTTGTGCTGCTGGATCTCCATCAACCTCTCCTCCCCCCTTGCTGGATCAAGAAGGAGGAGACGTCGCTGCTCCGTACGTGTGTTGAACGCGGAGGTGCTGTCCGTTCGGCGCTAGGATCATCGGTGATTTGGATCACAACGAGTACGACTCCATCAACCCCGTTCTCTTGAACGCTTCCGCGCGTGATCTACAAGGGTATGTAGATACACTCCTCTCTCGTTGCTAGATGACTCCATAGATAGATCTTGGTGACACGTAGGAAAATTTTGAATTTATGCTACGTTCCCCAACAGTGGTATCAGAGCTAGGTCTATGCGTAGTTTCTATGCACGAGTAGAACACAAAGTAGTTGTGGGCATTGATTTTGTTCAATATGCTTACCGTTACTAGTCCAATCTTGATTCGGTGGCATTGTGGGATGAAGCGGCCCGAGCCGACCTTACACGTACTCTTACGTGAGACTGGTTCCACCGACTGACATGCACTAGTTGCATAAGATGGCTAGCGGGTGTCTGTCTCTCCCACTTTAGTCGGATCGGATTCGATGAAAAGGGTCCTTATGAAGGGTAAATAGCAATTGGCATATCATGTTGTGGTTTTGCGTAGGTAAGAAATGTTCTTGCTAGAAACCCATAGCAGCCACGTAAAACATGCAAACAACAATTAGAGGACGTCTAACTTGTTTTTGCAGGGTATGCTATGTGATGTGATATGGCCAAAGGATGTGATGAATGATATATGTGATGTATGAGATGATCATGTTCTTGTAATAGGAATCACGACTTGCATGTCAGTGAGTATGACAACCGGCAGGAGCCATAGGAGTTGTCTTAATTTATTTATGACCTGCATGTCAACATAAACGTCATGTAATTACTTTACTTTATTGCTAACCGTTAGCTGTAGTAGTAGAAGTAATAGTTGACGAGACAACTTCATGAAGACACGATGATAGAGATCATGATGATGGAGATCATGGTGTCATGCCGGTGACGATGATGATCATGGAGCCCCGAAGATGGAGATCAAGAGGAGCAAAGTGATGATGGCCATATCATGCCACTATTTGATTGCATGTGATGTTTATCATGTTTATGCATCTTGTTTACTTAGAACGACGGTAGTAAATAAGATGATCCCTCATAATAATTTCAAGAAAGTGTTCCCCCTAACTGTGCACCGTTGCGACAGTTCGTTGTTTCGAAGCACCACGTGATGATCGGGTGTTAGATTCTAACGTTCACATACAACGGGTGTAAGACAGATTTACACACGCGAAACACTTAGGTTGACTTGACGAGCCTAGCATGTACAGACATGGCCTCGGAACACAAGAGACCGAAAGGTCGAGCATGAGTCGTATGGTAGATACGATCAACATGAAGATGTTCACCGATGATGACTAGTCCGTCTCACGTGATGATCGGACACGGCTTAGTTGACTCGGATCATGTAATCACTTAGATGACTAGAGGGATGTCTATCTGAGCGGGAGTTCACAAGATGAACTTAATTATCCTGAACATAGTCAAAAGGTCTTCGCAAATTATGTCGTAGCTCGCGCTTCAGTTCTACTGTTTAGATATGTTCCTAGAGAAAATTTAGTTGAAAGTTGATAGTAGTAATAATGCGGACTAGGTCCATAAACTGAGGTTTGTCCTCATTGCTTCATAGAAGGCTTATGTCCTTAATGCACCGCTCAGTGTGCTGAACCTCGAACGTTGTCTATGGATGTTGCGAACATCTGACATACACATTTTGATAACTACGTGATAGTTCAGTTAAACGGCTTAGAGTTGAGGCACCGAAGACGTTTTGAAACGTCGCGAAACATATGAGATGTTTTGAGGGATGAAATTGGGATTTCAGGCTCGTGCCCACGTCAAGAGGTATAAGACCTCCGACGATTTTCTTAGCCTGCAAACTAAGGGAGAAAAGCTCAATTGTTGAGCTTGTGCTCAGATTGTCTGAGTACAACAATCGCTTGAATCAAGTGGGAGTTGATCTTCCAAATGAAATAGTGATAGTTCTCCGAAGTCATTACCACCAAGCCACTAGAGCTTCGTGATGAACTATAATATATCAGGGACATATATGATGATCCTTGAGATATTCGCGATGTTTGACACCACAAAAGTAGAAATCAAGAAGGAGCATCAATTGTTGATGGTTGGTGAAACCACTAGTTTCAAGAAGGGCAAGGGCAAGAAGGGATACTTCATGAAACGGCAAATCAGCTGCTGCTCTAGTGAAGAAACCCAAGGTTGAACCCAAACCCGAGACTAAGTGCTTCTGTAATAAGGGGAACAGCCACTGGAGCAGAATTACCCTAGATACTTGGTAGATAAGAAGGCTGGCAAGGTCGATAGAAGTATATTGGATGTATTATGTTAATGTGTACTTTACTAGTACTCCTAGTAGCACCAGGGTATTAGATACCGGTTCGGTTGCTAAGTGTTAGTAACTCGAAATAAAAGCTACAGAATAAACGGAGACTAGCTAAAGGTGAGATGACGATATGTGTTGGAAGTATTTCCAAGGTTGATCAAATATCGTACGCTCCCTCTACCATCGAGATTGGTGTTTGCGTTGAGCATAGACATGATTGGATTATGTCTATCGCAATACGGTTATTCATTTAAAGAGAATAATAGTTACTCTGTTTATTTGAATAATACCTTCAATGGTCTTACACCTGAAATGAATGGTTTATTGGATCTCGATCGTAGTGATACACATGTTGATGCCAAAAGATAGTAATGATAGTACCACCTACTTGTGGCACTGCCACGTAAGTCATATCGGTATAAAACGCATGAAGAAGCTCCATGTTGATGGATCTTTGGGCTCACTTGTTTTGAAAGGTTTGAGACATGCGAACCATGTCTATTGGTGTATATGCATGAAGAAACTCCATGCAAATGGACCGTTTGGACTCACTTGATTTTGAATCACTTGAGACATGCAAATCATACCACATGGGCAAGATGACTGAAAGCCTCGTTTTCAGTAAAATGGAACTAGAAAGCAACTTGTTGGAAGTAATACATTTTGATGTGTGCAATCCAATGAGTGCTGAGGCATGTAGTGGATATCGTTATGTTCTTACTTCACAGATGATTTGAGTAGATGTTGAGTATATTTACTTGATGAATCACGAGTCTGAATTATTGAAAGGTTCAAGTAATTTCAGGGTGAAGTTGAAAGATCGTCGTGACAAGAGGATAAAATATCTATGATATGATCATAGAGATGAATATCGGAATTACGAGTTTGGCACAGAATTAAGACATTGTGGAAATTGTTTCACAACTAATACATCCTGAAACACCATAGTGTGATGGTGTGTCCGAACTACATAACTGCACCCTATTGGATATGATGCATACCATGATGTCTCTTATCGAATTGCCACGATAGTTTATGGGTTAGGCATTAAAGACAACCACATTCACTTTAAATAGGGCACCACGTAATTCCGATGAGATGACACCATATGAACTATGGTTTAGAGAAACCTAAGCTGTCATTTCTTAGAAGTTTGGGGCTGCGACGCTTATGTGAAAAAGTTTCAGGCTGATAAGCTCGAACCCAAAGCGGATAAATGCATCTTCATAGGACACCCAAAACAGTTGGGTATACCTCCTGTCTCAGATCCGAAAGCAATAAGGGATTGTTTCTAGAATCGGGTCCTTTCTCAAGGAAAAGTTTCTCTCGAAAGAATTGAGTGGGAGGATGGTGGAGACTTGATGAGGTTATTGAACCGTCTCTTCAACTAGTGTGTAGCAGGGCACAGGAAGTTGTTCCTGTGGAACCTACACCAATTGAAGTGGAAGCTTATGATAGTGATCATGAAACTTCAGATCAAGTCACTAACAAACCTCGTGGGATGACAAGGATGCGTACTACTTCAGAGTGGTACGTAATCCTGTCTTGGAAGTCATGTTGCTAGACAGCAATGAACCTACGAGCTATGGAGAAGCAATGGTGGGCCCGGATTCTGATAAATGGCTCGAGGCCATAAAATCCGAGAGAGGATCCATGTATGAAAACAAAGTGTAGACTTTGGAAGAACTAATTGATGGTCGTAAGGCTGTTAGGTACATATGGATTTTAAAAGGAAGACGGACAATGATGGTAAGTATCACCATTAAGAAAGCTCGACTTATCGTTAAGATGTTTTCCGACAAGTTCAAGGAGTTGACTACGATGAGACTTTCTCACTCGTAGCGATGCCAAGAATCTGTTGGAATTATATTGGCGATTACTGCATTATTTATGAAATCTTGCAGATAGGATGTCAAAACATTGTTTCCTCGACGGTTTTCTTGAGGAAAGGTTGTATGTGATACAACCGGAAGGTTTTGTCAATCCTGAAAGATGCTAATAAGTATGCAAAGCTCCAGCAATCCTTCTAAGGACTGGAGTAAGCATCTCGGAGTTGGAATGTATGCTTTGATGAGATGATCAAAGATTTTGGGTGTATACAAAGTTTATGAGAAACTTGTATTTCCAAAGAAGTGAGTGGGAGCACTGTAGAATTTCTGATAAATATATGTTGTTGACATATTGTTGATCAGAAATGACGTAGAATTTCTGGAAAGCATATAGGGTTATTTGGAAAGTATTTTTCAATGGAAAGCCTGGATTAAGCTACTTGAACATTGAGCATCAAGATCTATAAGGATAGATCAAAATTCTTAATGGTACTTTCAAATGAGCACATACCTTGACATGATCTTGAAGGTGTTCAAGATGGACCAGTCAAAGAAGGAGTTCTTGCCTGAGTTGTAAGGTATGAAGTTAAGACTTAAAGCTCGACCACGGCAGAAGAAAGAGGAAGGACGAAGGTCGTCCCCTATGCTTTTGTCATAGGCTCTATACGGTATGCCATGCTGTGTACCGCACCTGAAGTGTGCCTTGCCATGAGTCAGTCAAGGGGTACAAGAGTGATCCAAGAATGGATCACAGGACAGCGGTCAAAGTTATCCTTAGTAACTAGTGGACTAAGGAATTTTCTCGATTATGGAGGTGGTAAAAGAGTTCGTCGTAAAGGGTTACGCCGATGCAGACTTTGACACTAATCCAGATTATTATGAGTAGTAAACTGGATTCGTATAGTAGAACAGTTGTTTGGAATAGTTCCAAATAGAACGTGGTAGCTGCATCTAGGAGATGACATAGAGATTTTTAAAGCACATACGGATCTAAAAGGTTCAGATCCGTTGACTATAACATCTCTCACAAGCATAACATGATCAAACCCAGAACTCATCGAGTGTTAATCACATGGTAATGTGAACTAGATTATCGACTCTAGTAGACTCTTTGGGTGTTAGTCACATGGGGATGTGACCTTGAGTGTTAATCACATATCGATGTGAACTGGATTATTGACTCTAGTGCAAGTGGGAGACTGTTGGAAATATGCCCTAGAGGCAATAATAAATTAGTTATTATTATATTTCCTTGTTCATGATAATCGTTTATTATCCATGCTAGAATTGTATTGATAGGAAACTCAGATACATGTGTGGATACATAGACAACACCATGTCCCTAGTAAGCCTCTAGTTGACTAGCTCGTTGATCAATAGATGGTTACGGTTTCCTGACCATGGACATTGGATGTCATTGATAACGGGATCACATCATTAGGAAAATGATGTGATGGACAAAGACCCAATCCTAAGCCTAGCACAAGATCATGTAGTTCGTATGCTAAAGCTTTTCTAATGTCAAGTATCATTTCCTTAGACCATGAGATTGTGCAACTCCCGGATACCGTAGGAGTGCTTTGGGTGTGCCAAACGTCACAACGTAACTGGGTGGCTATAAAGGTACACTACAGGTATCTCCGAAAGTGTCTGTTGGGTTGGCACGAATCGAGACTGGGATTTGTCACTCCGTGTAAACGGAGAGGTATCTCTGGGCCCACTCGGTAGGACATCATCATAATGTGCACAATGTGATCAAGGAGTTGATCGCGGGATGATGTGTTATGAAACAAGTAAAGAGACTTGCCGGTAACGAGATTGAACAAGGTATCGGGATACCGACGATCGAATCTCGGGCAAGTATCGTACCGCTAGACAAAGGGAATTGTATACGTGATTGATTAAGTCCTTGACATCGTGGTTCATCCGATGAGATCATCGTGGAACATGTGGGAGCCAACATGGGTATCCAGATCCCGCTGTTGGTTATTGACCGGAGAGTCATCTCGGTCATGTCTGCATGTCTCCCGAACCCGTAGGGTCTACACACTTAAGGTTCGGTGACGCTAGGGTTATAGAGATATTAGTATGCGGTAACCCAAAAGTTGTTCGGAGTCCCGGATGAGATCCCGTACGTCACGAGGAGTTCCGGAATGGTCCGGAGGTAAAGATTTATATATGGGAAGTCCTATTTTGGTCACCGGAAAAGTTTCGGGTTTTATCGGTAACGTACCGGGACCACCGGGAGGGTCCCGGGGGTCCACCAAGGGGGTCCACCTGCCCCGGGGGGCCACATGGGCTGTAGGGGTGTGCGCCTTGGCCTATATGGGCCAAGGGCACCAGCCCCAAGAGGCCCATGCGCCAAGAGATGAGGAAAAGGAAGAGTCCTAAAGGGGGAAGGCACCTCCTAGGTGCCTTGGGGAGGATGGACTCCTCCCTTGGCCGCACCCTTCCTTGGAGGAAGGGCCAAGGCTGCGCCCCCCTCTCCCTTGTCCCTATATATAGTGGGGGAAGGGAGGGCAGCAACACCTAAGCCCTGGCGCCTCCCTCTCCCTCCCATGACACATCTCCCTCCTCCCGCAGCGCTTGGCGAAGCCTTGTTGGAATCCCGCTACTTCCACCACCACGCCGTCGTGCTGCTGGATCTCCATCAACCTCTCCTCCCCCCTTGCTGGATCAAGAAGGAGGAGACGTCGCTGCTCCGTACGTGTGTTGAACGCGGAGGTGCCGTCCGTTCGGCGCTAGGATCATCGGTGATTTGGATCACGACGAGTACGACTCCATCAACCCCGTTCTCTTGAACGCTTCCGCGTGCGATCTACAAGGGTATGTAGATCCACTCCTCCCTCGTTGCTAGATGACTGCATAGATAGATCTTGGTGACACGTAGGAAAATTTTGAATTTATGCTACGTTCCCCAACACATGGTCGTGCTGGATTTGTCCCGCTCACCTGAGCCGCAGGCGGCCAAAATCACACCAAGTGTGCAGAGCGTCCTGACGGACTTCGCTGATGTGTTCGCTGAACCCAAGGGCCTGCCTCCTCACCGTCGCTATGATCATGCTATCACCCTGGTGGACGACGCGCGCCCCGCGAACTCGTGGCCGTACCGTTACTCGCCCTTGCAGAAGGACGAGATCGAGCGCCAAGTTCAAGAGATGCTTCAGCCAGGTGTCATTGAACACAATATGAGCCCGTTCGCCGCGCCCGTGCTGCTCGTCAAGAAGAAGGATGGCACCTGGCGCTTTTGCGTCGACTATCCCCGGCTCAACGACGCTACGGTCAAGAACAAGTTTCCCCTGCCCATAGTGGACGAACTGCTCGATGAGCTGGCTGGAGCAGCATTCTTCTCCAAGCTGGACCTCCGCGCTAGCTACCACCAGATATGCATGCGCGTGGGCGACGAAGAGAAGACGGCGTTCAAAATGCACCATGGCCATTTCCACTTCATGGTCATGCCATTCGGGCTGACGAACGCGCTGGCCACGTTCCAGTGCCTGATGAACGCAATCTTCGCCAAGTACGTGTGCAAGTTCGTAATTATCTTCTTGGATGACATCTTGATCTTCAGTGAAACGCTGGAGGAGCACCTGGAACATCTTCGTCCCGTTCTCGCTCTTCTTCGCGAGCACCAGCTGTACGCCAAGGAGTCCAAGTGCTCATTCGCGCAAGACAACATCTCCTACCTCGGCCATATCATTTCCAAGGACGGTGTCGCCACGGACCCTGAGAAGACGCAAGCTATGGTGGCATGGCCGACGCCAAAAACTGACACCGAGCTGCGCGACTTCCTCGGCCTCACCGGCTACTACCGCAAGTTTATTGCACACTACGGCATCATTGCCAAGCCGCTCACAAGCCTACTGACCAAGAAGGGCTTCGAGTGGACTGAGAAGGCACAAGTGGCGTTCGATCTCCTCAAGCGCGCCATGGTGACCGCGCTAGTGCTCGCGCTCCCCGATTTCACGAGACCGTTCGCGATTGAGACGGATGCGTGCGACACCAGTGTCGGCGCGGTGCTGGCACAGGATGGGCACCCGGTGGCGTTTCTCAGCAAGGCCCTGGGAGTGCGCAATCAGAAGCTGTCGGCGTATGAGAAGGAGTTCCTCGCCGTCATGATGGCCGTCGAGAAATGGCGCGCATATCTGCAACGGGGCCCCTTCACCATCGTCACCGATCACAAGAGTCTCTGCAACTTGCAAGATCAGTAGCTCGCCACTGATTTGCAATGCAAGGCCATGGCCAAGCTGGTGCGCTTGCAGTTCCAGTTCCGCTACAGACGCGGCAGCGACAATGGAGCCACGGATGCTCTCTCTCGTGTGGGCGCGACCCTGAACCTCGACGCGCTCTCCATCTGCCAGCCGGCATGGGTGCAAGAGGTGGCCAACTCCTACGCCACGGACGCCGATGCACAGGATCATCTGGCGCGCCTTGCAATCCACAGTCTCGATGACGACGGCTACGAGCTCTACAAAGGCTCATCCGCAAGCAGGAACACTTGTGGATCGGCAAGAACACGGCTCTCCGCACCAAGATCATTAGCGCTCTGCACGACAGCGCGCTGGGTGGCCACTCTGGCGCGACGGCCACCTACCAGCGCATCAAGAAGCTCTTCATCTGGGACGGATTGAAGATCGACGTCTCCGACTACGTGCGGCAGTGCTCTGTGTGCCAGCATGCCAAACACGAGCAGTCCAAGCCGGCAGGCACGCTCGCGCCCCTGCCAGTGCCAACTGCTCCCTGGCGCGACCTCACCATGGATTTCGTGGAAGGGTTACCATCATCAGAGGGCTTCGATTCAATCATGGTAGTCGTGGATCGGCTGACCAAATCTGCGCACTTCATTCCGCTTCGGCACCCGTTCAAGGCTCCTCAGGTCGCCAAGGTCTTCTGGGATCAGATCGTCAAGCTGCACGGCATCCCCAGCTCCATCATCTCCGACCGCGACCGCGTCTTCACCAGCGCTCTCTGGCGCGAACTCTTCGCCAGCGCGGGCACCAAGTTACTCTTCTCCACGGCTTACCACCCCCAAACGGACGGCCAGAGCGAACATGTCAACCAGTGCATGGAGATGTACTTGCGCTGCGCCGTGCACGACTCGCCTAGGCAATGGCACCGCTGGCTACCTACAACGGAATTCTGGTACAACTCGTCGTTCCACTCCTCAATCAAGTGCACCCCCTTCAAAGCTCTGTATGGCGTTGAACCCAACCTGGGCGCCATGACACTTTGGGACGACAAGAAGGTGCCCATCATCGACGGCAAACCCTGGGACTGGGGCCTGCACACGGCACGACTAGGCGAACAAATTCTTCGCGCCCAACATCGCTTCAAGAAACAGGCGGACAAGCATCGCTCCGAGCGCTCCTTCGAGGTGGGCGACAAGGTTCTTCTCAAACTCCAGCCCTACGCGCAGTCTTCGGTGGCGAACAGACCATGCGCCAAGTTGGCATACAAGTTCTTTGGGCCATTTGTGGTGCTGGACAGAATCGGCAAGCTGGCGACAAACTGGAGCTGCCAGCGGACAGCAGAATCCACCCCGTCTTCCACGTCTCTCAGCTCAAGCCGTTCACTCCCAACTACACACCGGTCTTCTCCGAGCTGCCCCGACCGCCCGACCTCGCCGGCCACGACGATGAACCAGTGGAGATTGTCAAGCGCCGCATGGTCAAGCGGGGCGCAAGTGCTCTGGTGCAAGTCAAGGTGCGATGGCGCAGTGGCGAGGCAGCAACTACTTGGGAGGACTACGATACCCTCCGCCCCGTTTCCCTCAAGCAGCAGCCTGGGACGCGCCAGCGGCTGGCGATGACGACGTTCCTGAAGATGGCGCTTGTTTTGAAGAAGAGGGGAATGTCACACCGGCATCATCAGGACCTGATGCGGTGGACGTGTGATTCGGTGGGCCCCGCTGCCTACTGGCACGGACCCACCTGTAAGGCGAGTTGCCAAGTGTTGCCTGACTATATAGCCAGCTGGAGCGAGTAGGTGTGCGTGTGTGGAAATTATGTCAAGTCTCTGAACCTCTCACCTAATCTGTACCTCCTCCCTTGGAAAGAAATCCCCCTTCTCCAAGTCTCGATCTCATCCCCCTTCCCCTCTCCGATCCCTTGCAAGGATGAGCTCGTGACATGCATGCCTGATAAAAAGCAGTGCCTGAAAGTTGCCTGAAAATTTGCTATTTTCTGCCTGGCCAGCCATGCCTGAAAGTGTAGTGTTTGGTTGAAGGCCTTGTGCCTGGGTTAGACAAGAACATGTGAAGGGTCAAATCGTGTACTGGTTTTGAATGTGAAACGTCACATCACACGCTTTATACAGGCGCCATTGTTCGCACCAGGCGCTAGGACAAGGACGCCTGGCCCAGGCTAACTAACCTGCCTGGGTACCAAGCCAGGCTAATTAAGTTGCGGTATGTCCAGGCCAGGCCACATCATGCTTTATCCAGGACATGAAGCAAACATCCTCCAGGCAAGCTCCTGGCCAGGCACCGAACGGCCAGGACGTGAACCAAATTAGGACACTAGTCCTCGGTGATCTCGTCGCAAGTAACACACAGGTGAAAGATGATTAATATTTTGATGCACGGTTTGAAAGCAATGCATTTTAATATTTTAGGGGAAAAAATCACATGACAAAATGACATAATTTTATTTCTTTGTATGCGAACTGTGGTGTCCGGGCCGAGTCGAAAAAGTGACAAGCACGCGTTCACCATTTAGCATTTACGAAAAGAAATATTCCAATTCGCTGGAGGGAATAGATGCACCCCTTTTGAGTGGGGTGATAACCTAAGCTTTCTAACTCCATGATACAAGAATCTTCCTATTGAATGCTCTGTGCGTTAAAATAGCGGAAAAGTGAACAAGGGGTTGCCTCGCTTCCTCCACTTTTCCCAGCGATTTTTTGCTAGTTTTTTCAAGTTTCCATTGAGTTTCCAGTTGAGTTATTTTGTTTTTTCATTTGGATTTTTTTACAAAAATATGATTTTTAAAAAAATGCATACGTTTTTATTTTTTTCATAATAAAAAATATATTCTTGGATTTGTTTCATATATTATAAAATCAATTGTTGAATTAGAGAAAGGTAAAATAAAAACAGAAGAAAATATAGGAAAAACAATAGGAAAACAAAATAAAAAGAGAAAAAAAGAACAAAAAAGAATTAAACCAAGAAAAAATTGACAAAACAAAAACCAAATGGAAACCTGAACCAAAAGAACCCCGACAAAAAAAATACATTTTTAACAGAAAAAGAACAAACACATGGCCCGGTCCGCTCGCCTCCCTGTGCGATTACGGACAATACATTGTAATGAGAAACATATTGGTTTTTCCATGATACAATGCTAGTCACGTTACTAATAGAGTCGTTAATGGGTCATACTTACAAAGTGAGGCATGGGTTTTCCATCTCACCTTTCTTATTTAAACGTGTTTGGTTCAAGCAAATTAGTGATAGGGGAGTTTAAGGGGTACTAGACATATGCTCTATTGTTTGGTTGAGGGGCAAGAAAGTTGAGGAGGGAAGGGGAAATGAATTAAGGAGGCGAGGCTAATCAAGTTCAAAAGGGAAAAAAAGAGGCGAGGCTAATTTCCACATATCCCTTTCCTAGTTTCAGGTGGGATGGCTAAATTACCACTAGAAAATTTGAACCACACATCAAGCATGGGTTTGAGATGGATAATCTATTTTCCAAAGCCTAAATCTCATTCCCTGTTTCTCAGGCTGCCAAACATGCTGTGAGGGAATGTTTTCCGTCTTGTCTTAATTAATCACTCACTTTAGAAAAAATCAGCTATCTTACTTTCTAGTTTTATCTTTTCTTTCTTGATTTTCCAATTTCCATTTTTGAGGGGGTTTCTCTTTTCTTTCCTATTATTTTTCTTTTCTATTTTTTATGGTTTAGCATTTTCTCTTTTGTAAAAATATATCGATTTCTATTACCTCCATCCCAAAAATCTTGGCTTAGATTTTTCTAGATACAGATGTATCTAAACACTAAACGTGTCTAGATAAATCCATATCTAGACTAATCTAAGACAAGTAATTCAGGACAGAGGGAGTATTTCATTAATATGCAATTTTTCTTCAATGCGTGAGTACTTTTATAAAATTACATTAATATTTTTTTCAACTGCATAAATACTCTTAAAAATTATTTGTGCATTATTAAAATTCATAAACAGTTTTTTAAACTAAAAACACTTTTAAATTACATGAAATATTTTGGAAATATGTGTACACTTTTTCTAATGAAATGGACATTTTTTAAAATTACATAAACACTTTATTTCCATGAAACCTTTAATAAAATATTGAAATGTCCTTTAAATTTAACTAACATTTTTCTTAAATTGCGTAAGTTTTTTAAATTCATATTTTTTTATGTATGCATATTATTATAACACATGATTATTTTTATTCCACTGAAAACAGATGATTATTTTTATTCCACTGAAAACAAATGATTATTTTTATATTATCTAACAGAATTCCAGATAATCAAGAAACAATGTATGGTGGGCCGCACCGATTGCGGGCCGTTCAGGCAGCGCTGTGGGCGGCCCCGTGCTTAACGCTCGCAGGAAGCAGCGTATAGCACAGCCCTTTGTTCCCCTCAAAAAAAAAAACACAGCCCTTTGTTCTCTTCCAATCTCTTTTGCAGTTCGTTCCCTTCCCCGGCGAGCCCACCGCCGCAGCGACATCTCGCGTGCCACCGAGGCGCCGGAGTTTGATTATGGCATCCAACGATGGTGAGGGCGGAGAAGAAGGTTGGGAGGCAGCGGTGCGAGCGGAGGTGGGCGGTGCGAGCTGGTGGGACGATCCAGACGGCGCCGACCTCCACGCCAGGTTCAAGGCCTTCACGGGGCAGCGCCGCGACTGGCCCGAGCCCAAGCTCCTCTTCTGGAAGGACCTCCTCCTGCGCGTCGCCCGACGCCTCCGACTCTGCTCCGCCCCCGCCCACTTGGTAAGTGACCCCCACCTCAAATGCGAGGGTTCGTTTGCTTTCTCTCCGGAGACCATGACGGCGACGGCGACTGCCGCAGGTGACGAGCGTTTGGTTTGCCCGCCCCGGAGGCATCACGCCGCTCTGCTTGCCGCAAGTTCTGGTCAGTTTCTACATCAACCTCACTGTATGTACAGCGTGTGCTATCGCCGTGAGCTAGTGACAATTTTTTTCTGGACATTTCAGGAGGAGATGCGTGCCGATGGGGAGATACTGCTTAAATCCGAGCTAATTGTTCCGACCGCAGGCGGCTTGTATCAGCTGGTCAGGAGGGTAAGCCAGATGGCTATCTCAAGGCGTCCGATTGTACAGGAGGACATCCTTGTGTTTAGATCTTTGGTTGAGGTATAAATCCCTTTTTCGGGCAATGTTCTTAAGAGTGTTAGTATGCTGATTTGATGCCCTGCTATTCAATTGCAGGAACGGTTTGAGGACATTGCTACGCAGCTGAGAGGCTCCCATTGGACATCAACATGTGTCATTACTATGACTAAATTCAATAGCTTCTTTTACGGACGGGAGGATGCTCATGCAGCGTTGTGTTACTTGACGCAAAGTGGGAAAACACGGTATCTTGCGATCAGGAAGGAAGACCCAGTCGAGGTTCACGATTTTTTGTTCCATTTTCTGTGGCTTTGTTGCAGTGAGTTCCCTCATGTGTTAATACTTAAGTTGGGTGGCTAGCTTCAGGGTGTGAAGTTTCCACTTGTCTCTGCTCATGCTCCTGCCGTCTCGAAGTTTGACTGTGATACATTACACTTAGTTTGGCAAGAAGAGAAATTGCAGCAGCAGTTTGATGTGCTTGATCGCCGATGGGAAATGTTAGTCTACTTATTGATTTGCAATCTACCAAATTTGCATGAACTCTTATGTGTTGTGGTAGAACTCCTATGTAGATTGCATAGACCTAAGCCTACACATTCCAACAGCTGCTATTGTAGGGCAGTTTTACAACCAATGTATTTCAGATGACTAGTACTGGTGCCCTCACACATACCCCCCCCCCCCCCCCCCCCCCCCCCCCCCCGGCGCGCGCGCGTCCGGGTTTATTAGGCCCCCTCATATTTTGAGCCAAAGTTTGACCATACATTTGTGTAATAAAATATGATTTATATGTAGAAAAAGTGATATCAAACCTTCATTTGAATACGAATCCGACAATATAATTTCTATGACATATCACTTATATTTTGCTAACCAAATCTATGGTCAAAGCTTAACCCAAAATACAAGGGGCCTAATAAACCCTGACGGAGGTAGTAGTTGTCAAGGTCTTCATCATTGTTAGGGGTTGTTACTGTAGTTATTGTGATGACAATTTGTTCCACTGTTTACGTGAATGCTAATTAAACCATTAAATTTTTCTAGTTGCCAAACATGATCAACCTATTTCAAGAAAATAATGAACCTTGGAGATGTGATTCGTTGTAACGCCACAGCTCCTTGTAGGATGTCTACCCCACAAGTCGCACAAAATCACACTGTCAGGCTGAATCCATACCTTTTTCGGGTGGGTGAGAGGGGTGGTGGGGGTGGGGGGTGTTAGGTGTGTCCTTATTACGATTTCCATCAATACTCAAGTTTCAGATGTCTGATTCTGTCTTTTTGTCGAATACACAATATCCAATTCTCTGTCACTTGCTGCATCATTTTTGATATTGCTGCTTATGTTATGCTTTTGTAACTTAAGAGATGAGTGTGTACGTTCCAGTATGGTGTTTTTATTACTGTTTTTGGTGCTACATGATTTGCCTTTCCACATTTTTGAATTATGTCATATCTACAGGTATTGTTGATAATTCAGCATTAGTGAGATCTGAAATAAGTAAAGAATTAGTGAAGACTACATTAAGTGCCAAGTCCATGATCATGCTTTGATCTGAAGCTTCATTATTTTTATTTTGGTTGATTTGTTGAATGGTAATGCTAGAATTTGTATTAAATATCCATATTTTTTATAGTTCAAGGAGAGCGGCGTTAATGTCCTTCAAGGCCGGAGACAAACAGGGTGCTTTTCGTTATGTGAGGCAGTCTAAATTATTTTCAGAAAGCAGGAACAAATGTGCACAACTATTAGAGAGGGTTGAAGAAGTTATAAGCCTGATTGCTAGTGCTGAATCAACCAAACAGGTACTATAGTTTTACAAGAGACAGATGTCCAATCATAGATAGTCATGTAACCAAAAATGGACATGTTATATAAATAATTAACTCTTTACATGCGGTATCTTCTATTAGGTTTATGAAGCAATCCAAATTGGTATGAAAGCAATGAAGGAGCATAATGTCAGCATGGAGGACATTAATACCCACCTAAAGGAGGTTGATAACCTTGTTGCAGCACAAAGAAAAATTAACACTGCCTTAGGTAAGTTGTCAACTTGGAATTTCCAGCTTCCAGTTGAGGAAGTTTATCTTGTAGACATGAGATAGTTTCTTTTTCCTGTACGTGCTCTCTTTATACGTAGGGAGAAGTAATATGCAATTTGTCAGGAGTTCAGTTATATGCAAAGCTCTGTATAGTCGTAAGTTTGAGATTTTATGGGCTTATTCTTCCGTTGTCAACCAACCTGAAATATAGTGTAAGTCTTGCACATATCGGAACATTCAAAGCCCAACCCAGTCCAAATCTGATCCAACCCAAGTTCCCAAATGTAACTTTAGCCAGGCCAACCTACTGACTGGACTCTTCATTTTGCACCAAACCCAACCAGTCTGAATGGCTATGAAACCTAGTTTCAGATAATTTTGTGTTTTGGTTTGATCATCCGTTGACACGACACATATTTGAGTTCCATGTGCAGTCAGTTTTAGAGATAAAATGGATATGCATTATTTCTCACTGGTATTCATTTCTGTGCAAATGATCATGTTCTTAGTTGTACTTACTAGTCAGCGTGTACATCACTGTCCTAATCTTGTTTATGCTGTAAAATAATATTTTCCATGGTAAAATCATGCATACAGTTACTTATATATTTTATTATCTGGGTTTAGCCTCATAATGTATTTGGTTTAGATTTCTGTGCCCTACATACTATATATATAGGCCTTTGGGCAACGGAAGCAACTTTATTTTTCCTTAATTTGTGACAAGCCAATGGATCTTTATATGTAGGTAGTCTTTTTTATGTTCTGATCCAATTGTTATGCAGAATCAGCGCCTTTGGATTCATTGGCTGATGAAGAAGATATAGAAGAGGAATTCAGAAACCTCGAAGCAGAATTGGAGGATAAGGTTTCTCCTGTGCATGTTGAAGAACCAGAACCAGTTTTACATGCAAATGACGATTCACCTGATGAAACTGTCGAGTCACTGAGCAATAACCTGTCAAGCATGAAACTTGGGGCCATGTAATGCTCTTTTTTCTACTTGTTGAATGTGACATGTACATCATGTGATTTGGTATGTTTTGGCCTATCAACGTGTAATGTATGCCTTCTGATAACTAATATGAGTGACATGAACTTTTATTTGTGATAACTAATATGTGTGCCAGGAACTTTTAGGCCTTGTTTGGTAGCAAGGGGGATAACACCCAGGGCCACAAGCCCCTAGGGGTTATTTTCACATGCACATGAGATTCCCCACCAACCACAGGGAAAATTTCTGCAACCATTTGGCAACAGGCAACAGGGGGAGGAAACCCTTACCACTGAAGCAACCAGAAATTAGAAAAGGCAAGAATCAGAGAACTTCACTGAGAATCAGCATAATTTTCGAATTTTCTTCAATTTAGAAAAATAATAATCAAATACTTCTAAATATTTTCAGAAAAATCACAACAATTAAAAACTTGTCATAAAACTCAGTAGTTCCAAACATGCAGAATAATAATAATAATTCAATAACATAATTACTCATCATTGCATCTTGTAGCATTAATCATACATGTCATGCATAAAATTTTCTGTCTTACATGAGATTTTCTACCACCAAGCAAATGTACTATCGTATACAAAGACTCGGCTCCATTACTCTCTTCAAGCATAACTAAGTCATTACATAACATACACTATATACAATACTCAAAATCACACTATTCATTATCTCTATCTCTATGTCTCTACGTACTAATAAACCAGCAATTGCTTCTGGCCGTACGTCGTCGACGTTTTTGCATAAAAGTCCCTCTGTTTTTCAGAATTCAACCCGCAGTCCTTTTTTAAGTCATTAAACTGAGATACTGTTTCATTTTTGCAAAAAACCCTGTACTTTGGTATATTCAACCCGCGGTCCATACGTCTGATTTTATTATTTGGGAGCGGTCAAATCGGCGGCTCGAGCGGCGGCGGCTCGAGCTTGCAGGGGTTGGGGGCAGATCCGGAGGCAGGGGTCGCCGGTGACGACGAGGAAGGCGGAGCACGGGCGGATCCATGGCATCCGCGGCTCCTGGGCACAAAGGAGACAGGCAGGCCAGGGAGAGAAGAAGGAAGAAAGGAGGGGTTGTGCGGCGACCTAACGAGGAGCTCGCCGGAGCTGGGCGAAGGCGGACTGGCGCGGGAGACGGAGGGGTCCGGTGCGGCGGCGCGAAGTCCTTGCAGGTGGAGGCAGGCGTCGAAGCAGAGGACGAGAGGATCCCCTGATCCATCCCCTCCTACCCATCCAGCCCTTCCTCGATGGCCCGCGTGCGACGAGCCCCTACGCGGGGTAAGAAGGGGGATCACGCGAGGTGGAGCACTCCAGCTCCCTCCTAGCCCTACCACGGTGAGGCCTCCTTTCCCTCTCTCCCTGCCTGAGCCATAGGCTGGCGGCGCTGAGGTCGATATGCTCATGCACACACTGTTGCTGTGACATGATGACAGCCACGACCCACTTTTTCTTCCAGTTCCTTGTTTTTGTGGTGGATGCATCCATGATTATTTGTTTCAACTATTGATTTTCAGTTTAGTCAATCAAACCCATTCCGATGCTGCTCTTTTACTTGTACAAATAAACTATTGTTCACTAAACTGAGCAGCTAGCTACTGGTGTCTCAAAGATTAAGCGCAGGTTGGTACTTATGGTCAGGCCTGCCTCAAGTAGGGGAAGAAGAGGAGGCCTGAAAGAGAGAGGCCGCAAGGTAGAAGCCTTTTGATTAGGAGGCAGTCCAGCAAGTTGGACGAACTGATGATAAAGAGATAATTCTATTCTGAATTTTTATCTGAAAAGCAGGATTGGATCACGGATGTATGTTGGCTATGTCTCTCACGGTGTGTGGAACCAGTTATTGGTTAATTTCATCTTGTTTGTTGACATTGATGGTGTTGTCCATTGGTTTAAAAGAAATTTGTTGAAGCTAAAGATGAAGAGGAACTCGTGGAAGAGGAAAAGAAATGACATGGTAGAAATTCATTCACACATATCAGGGTCATAGTGAGAGGATTGATCTGCTTGATTCGCTCCTGATGGTCGGTGGATTGTTTCTGGTAGGGCTAAGAGTTCTGTGAAGGTAAGATTTTGATCCAACCTATTAAGCAGTACCACACAAATTACAGGAGAATCTATTGTTTGGTCCAACCTATAAAGGTGCCATATATGCTCAGTTGCTCACAACAGTGCTAATATTAACAAGGTGAATAAACTCACGCTCTAGCGGAAGATATCCTTTATATTTTTGGGGTCACCGATACCTGTACAAAAACATAAGATGTGTTCCTAGATAACATCTTTCCTCCAAAATAATTTATATATTATCTAGACTTGGTTAGTTGTAACTTTTGCTTTCTGTTCTTTCCACAAGCTTCTGTAGGTTCAAATGACAATTGTTAAATTTTGGGACCTTAAGACTTTTTAGTTGATTGCATCCTCTAGACCGGGAGGTATAATAGCATATCCTAATTGTCTAATTGATGATTCAGAAAGCTCTGGCTCTACTCATGTATATCAGTTTATATTCAGATTGTGAAGTACTCCTTCTATAAAGAAATATAAGAGAGTTTAGTTCTATAAAACATATTTATATGTAGTTATCCAACAAATTTATGTCCTAAAATCTTACAACTTCTCTTAAGCTGTTTTTTTTGCGGGAATACTATATTTGATCATAACCTTGGCTTAAATGCAATTTAATTTCAACCTCAAATTTGGTGATTTTTTAATGGGCACAACTGTGTCGGTAGAGGACTAGAGGTTGACAGTTATGAATTTTGTGATAATCTTCGGTTATACTGTTATATATAGCACTTTCCAGGTTATATGGTTCACATTCTCTGAGCCAATTCACAATGACCATTCCAGATTTGGGCCTTGCGTTTTTAAATTATTTTGTGGTTGATCTTTGATGCTGCTCCTTAATTTTTTACATTGACTGGTGTAGAACTAAATGAGTGTTGACATTCAAGGGAAGCCCCAAGCTTTTAAACAGTATATGAATGTTGTTAGCTCGGTCCTTCACAAATAAGTCCCTTGATGTGTGTCATCTCTCATTGTGTATAACATATGGTCTTTCTATTTTTCATTGATTTTTCTTCTCCCGGTGCACTGAATCTGCAAGGGCGTGTAGACGGCAGGATGAGCAGCAGCATGCCGGTGGTAAGACAGGGCGTGTAGACGGCAGGATGAGCAGCAGCATGCCGGTGGTAAGACAGGGCGTGTTGGCGTACGCGAAGCAGCCATGCATGAATCTTGGCGGCGGATGCTTGCTGGCCGTAGTGGCAGCACCAATTCAAGCTGGGAGGCGGGAAGCTGGAGTAGCAGGAACGATCGGTCGTCCATTAGGCATGAACCCGACTCCACTGTACTCCCTTTTCTTTCCGTAACCAATTCTTTGGAGCAGACATATGGGTACATTTACATAGCCTGAAGATTGTTTGCTTTTTTTGGTTAGTTTAGATTTAGATTTCTCAGATATTCACTATTTGATCAATCGATCCATGTAGATCTTATTGACATGGTTTGTGGAATGTACTTTTCAGCATTTACCCTGATTAGTTAAATCCCTAGCTGGTGATAAGAGGAAGAGGATGATCAGGAAAGCATGGAGTTAAGTGAATCAGTACAGGAAGAAAGGCCGTTCAGAAAAAAAAATAGTAGAGGAAGAAAGGGAGGAGCATCAGTCAAGGTTGGGCTTGGTGGCCTCGACGCCTATTACCTCCTCTATGCCAAGCCTCGCATCACCTAGTTATTATGTTATCTACTCCCTCCGTTCCGAATTACTCGTCGCAGAAATGGATGTATCTAAATGTATTTTAGTTCTAGATACATCCATTTCTGCGACGAGTAATTTGGAACGGAGGGAGTACTTCCATGGATTTACTGGTGTATAGAAATATGACTATCTGATGTACTCGTATGACTTAGCTGAGTTCCCTCTTTATGTAACAAGGCTCTCTTTTAAATTTGTTTCGCTGTCCTCATTCCTCTTGATCTCGCAATCAGTATTTAGTTGATAACTGTGGTAACAAAGGATAGTTTGCGAACAAGGTTCTCACCCCTTATATTTATTTTGGCATGGAAAAGCACTGTGATTAAATCTGTTGAGTACGCCCTTATGGTAGACTAGCAGTAATCTTCATATAAATGGACCTTGAATGTTGTTATTGATAAAGAGCTGAATATAAGATACGTTTACAATTATGTGAGGAAGCGAGCATCGATTATAAGGAGGTAGAGATGTCCATGGTGGAGCTGGCGGACAGTATGGTACGTATAAGAGAACCGCGAGTGGCCGAGTACCAACTGCAGCGGCTTGGCTGCGTCTGAAAGTGGTAGCAATTCCGGGCCAGCAAAGCTCAACCACGAATCCACGATGCCGAGATGTACAGCGCCGCCGGCTCCGATGGGAGCGGGCTTCCGGAGCATCACAAGGAGCTAATTAAGGAGCCACATTACGTTAGTATTGCAGCGCACCAGACATGCTTAATTTTTCTATGAGCCAGGTTCAATTAATTAGTATTTTCTTTTAGGTATTCTTAGTGCAAAAATGTCAAAAAAGTGGATGAACTACCAGGTAAAACCGTAACAACAGTATATTCTCAACTATCAAGCCTTTTGATTTGAAAAAATAGTCACAATTATCTTCCGCGTGCATGTAAATTTCCATGAAAATTGACGAGATTTGTGCGACATTTAAAAAAATCATGATAATTTTTTTCTGGAGCATTAAAACATCAATCATAAAAAACATTTTTTGTGCAAATTTACAAGTTCTTGAAGCATCATGAATATGTGCAGTTTCAAACAATCCATTTGGTACGATCAATCTTTTTTTGTGAATTTAAATAAGATCCTTTTCCTTCGCTAAATAGCTTCAACATGAAGACTCTAATAGAGTAGAACTATATTTTGCGACTGGCTGGACAATTTGGACGTGATAGTAGGAGATAAACCACGCAAGAAATAGGACAAAAACTTGACCGATAAAAAGGAAGGATGTCCAACAAAAATATGGTGATAACGCATGAATACCGGTGCTGGTCGACCGATTCAAAGGTTCCCGAGTAAAATGAATAGATACCAGACATAATTACTCTGACATTTGTACTACTGTTATTACATACCATACAATTACAAGCTCGAAAATGCTGTGAGAACCGGGAACACAAAATCATGGCAAAAAACCTAGAAATCCTACACGTGCTCAGTACTGCGGATAAACATCATAGCTACACTACTATGCTTAGATCGCACATAATAGTTAGAAGTGGTTTGCATATAAGCAAACAATAAATTTGTGCATGAAATTATTTGTTTTGTAAAATTAATGATATAGTAGTTGAATGCAATCATTGAAGGTTTTTTTAAAGAGAAATACAGTACCAGCGAGCTCCACATCGGTATCGGTCTACCTAATCATATATCAATGGCAAATATTAACATGCTTCCTCTTACCCCCTTTTTTTTTGCATGTGAGGTAAGAAGGTAAGAGTTAATCAGACCATCAATTAATGAGATCAACGGCTCGGATCTATTATATACTCTTACCTCTTATGTGAAAAAAGGAGCTAAGAGGAAGCATGTTAAAACTACTCTATATCAATGACACATGGGAGTTGGGGTTTGAATTTGATGAATAAAGCAAAATAAGATCATGCAATCGGATTCGATGCATTAATTGAAGGTGAAAATTGTGGACACACAATTAAAAGAAATAACTTGAGACTACAACTACATTTGTTTCATAGTGGGAATGTCAGATGAAACAATGCCACTTAAGAAATATATCATAACTTCATGGCTAAAGAGACTTGGACAAGATAAACAAAGTGAAAAAAAATAATCTACATGTATTTAAGTAATATATCTACATCAAGGTAGCCCTCAATTCATACATTAATAGCTATAAATATGCATTTCCTTATCAAACTATCATATTTAATTAACGAATGTTTCCACGTGAGAATTCTCAAAAGTTCTTTTATCTTTATACCACAACTGCACATCCAAATTATCTCACCTTGAGCAGTCTGTTCTTTTAATAAAAGTGTGATTTTTTCTATCCCGGTGCAACGCACGGGCATATTTACCAGTAGTGTCCTAATTTATGCAACCATTGCTCTGACATCTTGAGTTTCCAGTGTACTGCAAAACAAGATGTTACGCTCAATGATAGAGAAATCACATTATATAGCGTTATCAGCAAATAAAACAAGTTCATTGCTGTTCAAGCTTTTTCGAAACCGTTTCTGTGCAGAGTCATGCTGCTACTGCTACTTTCCCTAATCCTCGTCGTGTTGTTGCCTGTCTCTCCTGTTAATAAGATATTTTCTACTCTATTAGTCAAGTCACAGTTGCAAGATCAAGTATCCCACAAATCAAGAAGATCTAAAGAACAAAAAAAAGGAAAGCGGAAGAGAGGAAATTGCCCAGCATCATCCATCTATATGATCATGTGGACTCCATAATCCACGACCTGCAGCGAAATTAAACCACAAAGACGGTGAGAAAATGTCGAACCCAACCTTGGTTCTTGACTATTGTTCTCAAGGCCCATCGCAAAGAGAGCCTTGGCTCAGTGGTTGGGCATGCGGTTGTGCAGCCTAACGACCCGAGTTTAATTTCTAGAATTGACAGGTGATGCACAGGGATTTTCCCCCATTTATTGAGGATCAAGTTTGATGTGTGGTGGAACCACTCATCAAAAAATATCTTGATACTCATTTAAAAAAATTCTGACCATGTTTATCTTGGTACTCATACTAAAATGGCCGTATGCATCCCTAGTTGGTGCAGAGGCCGGGGAAGTGAAATTCTCCCCCAATTTTACGGCCCTCCCGGAAAATAGGATCAGCCCCCGCGTCGTCCTCCTCTAGGACGACTCGGGCGGGGCATCTCACCCCCGGCGCAAGGCCTCTTCCCGACGTTCACCCATCCACCGCCGCCTAACACATCCCTAGGAAAAGCCCGCTCGGATCTAGCGGCGGCGGGTCGTGGCTCTTCGGGCATCGTCACCCCTCGAACTGGGGGATCGGGTGGTGGCCGACGGCGCAGCGCTGCCCCGGCGCGTGTCACCGAGCTCTGATGTGGAGGGGACGGCGGTGGTTGCGGGTGAATGCCGTCGGCCCGGTGCTCCTGGTACGTACGTGCAGCGGCGGAACAGGGTGTGGCGGCGCGGCTCCGTCGGTGGTTGGGCGTGTTTGTGAGGCCCGGTGGCTGGCTATCGGCCATGGTCACCGGGATGCGGACGGTGCAATGGCGGGTGTGGCACCCTGGCAACTGGGCGGAGACGCCCTTGTCTGGGTCTTTGACACCGCGGGCAACTCCGGGGGAAACCCTAGATCTCATTGCGATCGAGCGATGGCGGTGCTTTAGCATCGTAGTCCCTCTTGAGGGCCTCATTTTTTGGAGTTTGCTCAGGTTCAAGGGACCAGCGGCGCTGGAGGTGCACGGCCTGTTGGCGCGACTGCCGATGAAAATCACGCCGACTTCGGTCATGGCGGACGATGGCGGCGTCTCCGATGTTGTTTCCTTGTTGAGGCATTGTCGTTGTAGTTTGCGTCATCATGCTCGGGATGCTTCGGGGAAAACCCTAGATCTGGGCCTACCGGATCGGACGATGACGGCGGCTTTGGTGTCGTTCTCCCTGGACATCGTTTTGGAGCAAGTGCTGGTTGGAGGGGACTACTGGAGGAGCGGTGTTACATCTACCGCAAGGCCAACGGCGGATCCCGACGGCATGGCGCCGCGGAGGTTCGACGATGGGCGCGTATTGGAGATGGACTCGCGCAGGAGGAGGAAGCTGTCTGGCGTCATGGTGGCGTTGATGGCAGATAGGCCTGTCAAGGTCGATGCATCAGTTCTGCTCTGAGGATGGACCGAGAGAAGATGGAGGTGACGGCCCTTGTAGCGTGCGGTGCTCACTGGGAGTGTGCCAGACCGGTATGGGACTCAATACATGTAGTGGCTTGGATGAGACACCCGGCTTTAGATGTTAGGTTTTTGCGTGATGTCTGTTTGGTATTAGGCCTGGACATTCGGCACGCCTTCATCAAGGGGTTAGGAGTAGCAACAACATTGCTAAGATGGTGGCTTCTGGCTTATTGATGTATCATCTTGTATGGTCTTTGTGAAT
Source organism: Triticum urartu (assembly GCF_003073215.2). Lineage (NCBI taxonomy): Eukaryota > Viridiplantae > Streptophyta > Magnoliopsida > Poales > Poaceae > Triticum > Triticum urartu. The sequence continues at coordinate 145,516,197 of NC_053024.1, read as the reverse complement.
AATTAATAATATGGATGCATGCATCGTCCAGATGCAGAGGCCGGGGATACATCCTCCTTTTCTAAAAAAAAATTAGATTGGTGACAAGAAGCAACAGTCACGGACAAATGGACAATGGAGGGACTAGTTTGCAGTTGATGATTAGTAATTATTGCTTTCAAACAACAATTGTGCTTTCCCTACACATAAACAGGTAACAAAATCAGTTCTATTCTACATCTGATCTTACCCTCTTTTTTATCGAAGAAAACCATGTTTCTTCTCTCTGAACCAAAACTTCATATAATTGCTCATGTGAAGCATGGCACAAACAGAGACACTACACTTAAATTTGAGTGCCTATATTGGATAGGAGTACCCATTATGACTGCAGAGAGCCAATAGCTAGAAAACACTCTTGTTAAAAGCATTGTCGATCCATATACAATTGCAACTGGTAATAACCAACAACAAAAGATTCAGATAATTGCCAACATATCATGCTAGGATGACTCAGGGTGATCTAAAGTTAATAAGCGCCATAAGGTTTTCAATTTTTCATGAAGCATTTGTTGAAAAGGCTTAGAAAATAAATTTTAAAGCACAAACTATTGCTCAAACAGAGGCATGGTAGATCAGCCACATCAAAATGTTATTAACCTACCAGCATAGTCATTAATCCAAAATGGCGGATACTAAGCTTAGCACATCTAAATACATCTTTCAGTTGCTTTCATCAAGACTAGTTCAATCAAATACAGTAAGTGCAAAAAATATTTCTACTGAAAAGGAAATGACAAGGCAGGACATAAAAATCACCAACCACATCTCTGGTTGACAAGTCGTTCAGTTGATACCAACCAATAAATTTAAGCTTCCTCACATATTGAGATTGCGCACCACTGAACACGGCGCCATTACTAAGCATCTTCGGATAAAGCAAAAGACTTGATAATGTCAGAGGGCACCTCCATTCAACACACAATCCAATACTTGTCAGTTTAGGGCACGACGATTTGCCCTCTTCGGAATATAGCCAACACAGATGCATCAATCCTACCATGATTGAAACCACCCACCAATAAATTTTCCCTTCTCATAATACTAAAACATTGTGCATATAATAATTGAGCAACAAGATACAATCAAAGAGGATTGACTTAAAAACATTGATTTGTGCAAAATGAGCCTTAGGATCTAATACAAGGTAATGACAACTCTCCTCATGCATGTTGCGCAATATAATCAAACAAGCTTGCCTATGTGTGACCTTGCAATACACCACTCTGTATATGTGATTGTAATAGTATGCTTAGCAGAATAATGACATACTACTCCATGCATGAAATTCAGTTTTGTATGCGCTACCCTCAAACGATGCTCAAACAGAACAATGCAATATTAGAACACAAGACCAGAACATTGGTTCTTCTTCAGCCACAAGGATAAGAAGTATCCGACCAACACTCGTAATAATAGAGCAACCACTATAGTCTACAGGTTTCCGGATGGCAACCAGCTGGGACAAGCAGATCTTCATGAAGCACTGCCTCATGGCGAGGAGGATGACGCTGGGGTGGAAGAGGAGGTGAAGGGGATAACCTTGGTTGCAGAGGGGAGAACCATGGAAGATGGACGATGAGGACCCCGGTCTGTTGCCAGAGAGGAGGAGCGAGTGGAGGCAGTTCTCTCAAGGGAGGGGTGGGGGGCGTCGCTTTCCGGTCGCTGGACGGAGAAGCGCAGAGCTGGAGGCCGGAGGATGACTGGAGGCGATAGGCGTCGCCTCTCGGTCACAACTCGCAAGAGAGAGCGAGCGAGTCGACGGTTTTCTCCCTGACCTGTCGACACCTGGAGATCTTATCCAGGGAAAGGCCGAGGAAAGCCCAGGGGCCTTCACCCCTCGCGTGCTACCAAAATGGCACGGTCCGCTGCCCTGGGCCAACTCAGCCTCGTGCTTTTCTGAACCAGGGAAATGGCGGGGATCCCCACGGGATACCTTTCAACCAAACGAGGCCTTATCTGTTTTATCTTCCACGAACCTCAGACCTCAGAGCCTGTACTATTTGAAGCACATGGCTCATGTTTATAGTGAGAGCGTGAAAGTGCGTTATATCGACTAGAGGGGGGGTGAATAGGCGATTTTCATGAAAGTCTTCAAAACGTGGAAGTTATGAAGACAAACGATAGAAATAAACCTATTACCATGCAGCGGAAGGTAGACTACACTAGGCAAGCCATAGTAAAGTATTCAATAGAGTGAAAGCACAATGACTTAATAGCAGCAATGTAGTAAGGATCAGGTAGGAAGATATTATGAAGCCATACAGAACATGCAGTCACTCAGTGAAGACAAAAGATAGTGCAAACATACAATGACTTCACAAGGAGCAACAGTAAGTAAAGGGAAGGGAAGATGAAACCAGTGACACGCTGAAGACAATGATTTGTTGGACCAGTTCCAGTTGCTGTGACAACTGTACGTCTGGTTAGGGCGGCTAGGTATTTAAACCTTAGGACACACAGTCCCGGACACCCAATCCTGAACACGCAGCTTAGGACACCCAGTCCTCACCGTATTCCCCTTGAGCTAAGGTCACACAGACCTCGCCCAATCACTCTGGTAAGTCTTCAAGGTAGACTCCCAAACCTTCACAGACTTCGTTCACCGGCAATCCACAATGTCTCTTGGATGCTCAGAACGCGACGCCTAACCGGCTGGAGGATGCACAGTCCTCAAGTGTAATAAGTCTTCAGATCACATAGACAAGAAGACTTAAGTGATGCCTAATTCTCTTTGGCTCTGGGTGGTTAGGGCTTTATCCTCGCAAGGAATTCTCTCTCAAAGGCTTCGAGGTGGGTTGCTCTCAAACGACAAAAGTCGTACTCTCAATCTGAGCAGCCAACCGTTTATGGTTGTAGGGGGTGGGCTATTTATAGCCACTTGGCAACCCGACCTGATTTGTCCGAAATGACCCTGGGTCACTAAGGAACTGACACGTGTTCCAACGGTCAGATTTCAAACTCACACGGCAACTTTACTTGGGCTACAAGCAAAGCTGACTTGTCCGACTCTGGACAAGATTCGCTCTCATAGTCTTCACTCGAAGACATAGGTTTTTGGTTTAGGCATCACTTCAGTCATTCTGACTGGTTCTCTTGGACCCCACTTAACAGTACGGTGGTTCCTATGACTCAACACAAAAGAAAAAGAACTACGGAAAGATCTAAGTCTTCGAGCTCCATAGGCTTCATGTGGTGTCTTCTCTTGTCATAGTCTTCAATGTGAATATCTTCATATACCACCTTTGACTTCAATGTCTTCATACATTTTTAGGGGTCATCTCTGGTAGGAAAACCGAATCAATGAGGGACTTCTACCTGTGTTATCCTGCAATTCTCACAAACACATTAGTCCCTCAACTAGGTTTGTCGTCAATACTCCAAAACCAACTAGGGGTGGCACTAGATGCACTTACAATCTCCCCCTTTTTGGTGCTTGATGACAAACTAGTTGAAGTTTTCAATGGGGAATATAATCTGCCAAATATCGAAGAATTCGCTTCACGGCTAAGTGATGCGATTCCTTTGGTGCCGCTTGAAATCGAGCACACATGCAAACACTAAGCATAATATCTGGCCTAGATGCACATAGATAAAGTAAAGAACCAATCATGGAGCGGTATACCTTTTGATCGAACTCTTTACCATTGTCGTCGGGACCCAGATGATGTTTGGCTGGCATTGGTGTTGTGAAGCCTTTGCAGTCTTGCATACCAAACTTCTTCAGGCAATCTTTAAGATACTTCTCTTGAGATATGAAGATGCCGTTGCGTTGTTGTCGTATTTGAAGACCGAGGAAGAACTTCAGCTCCCCCATCATGGACATCTGATATTGCTCTTGCATCATATATCCAAACTCTTCACTGTACTTCTGATTGGTGCAGCCGAAGATAATGTCATCCACATATATTTGGCACACAAACAGTTCACCATCATATGTCTTCGTGAAGAGAGTGGGGTCTAGGGAACCAGGTATGAAGCCTTTGCTCTTCAGGAAGTATTTGAGTGTGTCATACCAGGCCCGAGGGGCTTGTTTGAGGCCATACAGTGCCTTGTTGAGCTTGTATACCATGTCAGGATGTTTTGGATCTTCAAAGACAGGCGGTTGTGCAACATACACTTCTTCTTCAATCTTGCCATTGAGAAAAGCACTCTTCACATCCATTTGATATAGAAGTATGTTATGATGATTTGCATAGGCCAGCAGTATGCGTATGGCTTCAAGTCTAGCCACAGGAGCAAATGTTTCATCGAAGTCAATGCCTTCCACTTGAGTATATCCTTGAGCAACGAGACGAGCTTTGTTTCTGACAACTTGACCATGCTCATCTTGTTTGTTGCGGTATATCCATTTGGTGCCTATTATATTGTGCTTCCGTGGATCAGGACGCTTAACCAGTTCCCATACATTATTCAGCTCAAACTGTTGAAGCTCTTCTTGCATAGCTTGAATCCATTCAGGTTCCTTGAAGGCTTCAACTTTCTTGGGTTCTGTTATCGAGACGAATGCGAAGTGCCCACAAAAATTTGCTAGCTGAGTTGCCCTTGAACGAGTGAGTGGACCGGGTGCATTGATGCTATCAATTATTTTTTCAATCTGCACTTCATTGGCAATGCGAGGATGTACAGGGCGAAGACTTTGCTCTTGCTGATCATTGTTGTTGTTAGAAGGAATGTCTTCAGGCTGAGCATTGTCTTCATGTTGATTAGGTGCTGAGATGATAAGTTCTTCTTCAGGATGAGCTTCAGAAGGTATAATTTCTCTAGTTCCCATTAGCTTGATTGATTCACTGGATGGAACTTCATCTAGCACATTTGGCAATTGCTCTCTTTGTGAACCGTTGGTCTCATCGAACCGCACATCCACTATTTCAACCACTTTGTAATGAAAGAGATTGAAGACTCTGTAGGAGTGCGAATCCTTTCCATATCCAAGCATAAAACCTTCATGTGCTTTTGGTGCAAACTTTGAGGTGTGATGTGGGTCCTTGATCCAGCACCTTGCGCCAAATACTCTGAAGTAACTGACATTTGGCTTCTTGCCAGTAAGGAGGTCATAAGATTTCTTGTTCAGAAGCTTGTGAAGATAAACACGATTGATTGTATGGCATGCAGTGTCAATGGCTTCAGGCCAGAATTTTCTTGGGGTCTTGTATTCATCTAGCATCGTTCTGGCCATCTCAATGAGTGTTCTGTTCTTGCATTCGACGACGCCATTCTGCTGTGGCGTGTACAGGGCTGAGAATTCATGTGTGATGACCAAGGTATCAAGATATGTATCAAGGCCAGTGTTCTTAAATTCAGTGCCATTGTAACTTCTGATGTGCTTTATCTTGGCGCCATAATTGTTCATAGCTCGATTGGCGAAGCGTCTGAAGACATCCTGCACTTCAGTCTTGTAAAGGATTATGTGCACCCAAGTATATCTAGAATAATCATCAACAATGACAAAGCCATAGAGACAAGCAGTAGTAGTAAGACTTGAGTAATGAGTGGGACCGAAAAGATCCATGTGAAGCAGTTCGAAGGGTCGAGTAGTGGTCATGATTGTCTTCGAGGGATGTTTGGCCCTCGTCATCTTCCCTGCTTCACAGGCACCGCATAAGTGATCTTTCTTGAACTTGACGCCCTCGATGCCTATGACATGCTTCTTCTTTGCAAGGGTGTGGAGGTTCCTCATGCCAGCATGCCCAAGCCTCCGATGCTAGAGCCAGCATTCTGAAGCTTTTGCTAGAAGACATACGGCAAGCTGTGGTCCTGCTGAGAAATCTACCACGTACAAATCATCTTTTCGATACCCTTCAAATACTAGAGACTTGTCAGATTCCATTAGTACAAGGCAACGATATTTTCCAAATATTATGATCATGTTCAAATCGCAAAGCATTGAGACAGACATTAAGTTGAAGCCAAGGGATTCAACAAGCATGACTTTATCCATGTGTTGATCCCTTGAGATTGCAACTCTACCTAGACCCAATACCTTACTTTTACCAGTGTCAACAAATGTGATGTGGCTCTTGTCGGATGGACGTAAGGTTGAGTCCATAAGAAGGCTTCTTTTGCCAGTCATGTGATTTGTACACCCACTATCAATAATCCATTCTGAAGACGCTGGTGTCGTACCCTACAGTGCAGTTAGGGGGAGGCTTCACCAAGAGCATTGTGAAGCAAAAACATTTGACGAACCAATGGGTTATGAAAGCTTAGATCCAGATTAGGACTAATAGGGAGAGTAGCAAGCGATTCAGGAATGAAGTACATAGTAAGACTATTCGGGCATTTGATCCTGCGCCCTACAAGATGTTTAAGGTCCCCAGCAATAGCGTCAGACGATTTTGGTTTTCTGCTGGAGACCTTTCCTTGCAAAAGAGAGTTAAGCTTTCTTAGCCACCCACATCTTCAAGGGTGGCTTAGAAGCAATAAGTCTAAGTGCAGCATCTGAGAATTTTGGCTTTGGAGCCCTAGCAAACAGTCTTGCAGGCGGACAATAGTACTCATAAGCAGAATAGTTCTTGGTCTTATGAACATGGTGGTTTGATGAACCGCTCTCATATTCATATGCCTGAGTATGGTTTCCCTGCAAAACATTTGCGTTAGTGCGACTCAGGTGAGTCCTCTATCCATATGAAGCCTTTGGACCGTATGAAGCCTTTGGTATGAGGTTTGTCTTCTTCATGTGAGGTGTCATGATGACATTCACAGGAAGATTCTCCAGACACCTTTTCAGAACCCAGATCTTCTTCATAGGCGGTCCATTCCTGCAGTTAGTACCAATGTACCTGGCAAACACTTCACCATTCTGATTCTTAAACAGTATGTAGTTTGCATCAAAGGATTCATCAATGATAATGGGGTTAGCACAAGTGAAGCCAGATAGATTGGATGGATCTGCTGAAGGTTCCTTTGCAGCAACCCACATGGTTTTGGGGTACTGCTCAGGTTTCCAGTAAGAGTCATCAGCATTCATTTTCCTTACGAACCCAACACCCTCTTTCCTCGGGTTTCGGTTCAGTATCTGCTTTTTGAGGACATCACATAGTGTCTGATGCCCTTTAAGACTTTTGTACATCCCTGTTTCAAGCAATGTCTTCAACCTAGCATTCTCATCAGCAATAGCAGTGGTATCCTCAGCAGAGGGGTTAGTTACCACATCAACAGTTGAAGATATTGCAACAGTAGTAGTAGTAGAACATTCAGCAACAGAAGTAGCATTATCATGCTCAATGCATTTAAGACATGGTGGTTCAAATCCTTCCTGAGCGGGACTGATCTGTTTGGCGCGAAGTGACTCGTTTTCCTTTTGAAGATCTTCATGAACCGCTCTCAATTTCTCAAGATCTTGCTTCCTTTGAAGATAATCATAGGAAAGCTTTTCATGAGTTGTTGAGAGAGTTTCATGACGACTTTAAAGTTCCTGATACTTAACGTGAAGATTTTTTATGTCTTCAATTAAGGATTCAGATCGAGTCATTTCAGCACCTAACAGATCATCGCTTCTGTCTAACAGTTTTTGAATATGTTCCATAGCTTTCTGTTGTTCAGTTGCAATTTTAGCAAGTGTTTTGTAGCTGGGTTTTGAATCACAATCAGAGTCATCATCACTAGATGTTTGATAGTGAGTAGTGCATGTGTTTACCTTGGCACCGCGTGCCATGAAGCAGTAGGTAGAAGCGGAGTAGTCCTTGTCATTTGCATCGGTGTCGGTGACGAAGTCATTGTCTTCAGTATTGAAGATGGACTTGGCAATGTATGCTGTAGCCAGACTTGCGACGCCTGAATCGGACTCCTCCTCAGACTCCACTTCCGCCTCCTCAGAAGCGGACTCCTCCTCTGAATCCATTTCCTTGCCAACAAATGCACGTGCCTTTCCAGATGAACTCTTCTTGTGTGATGAAGACTTTGAGGAAGACTTGGAAGAATACTTTGAGTATTTCTTCTTCTTCTTGTCGTCAGAGTCATATTCCTTGCTCTTCTTTTCCTTTTTGTTCTCATTGTCCCACTGTGGACACTCAGAGATGAAGTGGCCAAGTTTCTTACACTTGTGACATGTTTTCTTCTTGTAGTCATGAGCAGAAGCTTCATCATTCCTTGAGCTTGATCGGGAAGACTTTATGAAGCCTTTCTTCTTGGTGAATTTTTGGAACTTCTTGACAAGCATAGCAAGTTCCCTTCCAATGTCTTCAGGATCATCAGAACTGCTGTCAGATTCTTCTTCAGATGAGGAGACAGCTTTTGCCTTCAAGGCACGAGTTCGCCCATAGTTTGGACCGTAGATATCTCTTTTCTCAGAAAGCTGAAACTCATGTGTGTTGAGCCTCTCAAGTATGTCAGACGGATCGAGTGTCTTGAAATCAGGACGTTCTTGAATCATCAGGGCTAGGATGTCAAACGAACTATCAAGTGATCTCAGTAGTGTCTTGACGACTTCATGTTTGGTGATCTCAGTAGCGCCGAGGGCTTGAAGCTCATTTGTGATGTCAGTGAGTCGGTCAAATGTGTGCTAGACATTCTCATTGTCATTTCGCTTGAAGCGGTTGCGAAGGACACCGATTCTCTGATCTCTCTGGGTTGAGATGCCTTCATTGACCTTGGAGAGCCAGTCCCAGACCAGCTTAGATGTCTTCAAAGCACTCACACGGCCATACTGTCCTTTGGTCAGATGACCACAGATGATATTCTTGGCAGTAGAGTCCAGTTGAACGAATTTCTTGACATCAGCAGCAGTGACACCTTCTCCAGCCTTGGGAACGCCGTTCTTGACGACATACCATAGGTCGACGTCAATGGCTTCAAGATGCATGCGCATCTTATTCTTCCAGTAGGGATATTCAGTTCCATCGAAGACGGGGCACGCAGCGGAGACTTTAATTATCCCTGCAGTCGACATAGCTAAAACTCCAGGTGGTTAAACCGAATCACACAGAACAAGGGAGCACCTTGCTCTGATACCAATTGAAAGTGCGTTATATCGACTAGAGGGGGGTGAATAGGCGATTTTTATGAAAGTCTTCAAAACATGGAAGTTATGAAGACAAACGATAGAAATAAACCTATTACCCTGCAGCGGAAGGTAGACTACACTAGGCAAGCCATAGTCAAGTATTCAATAGAGTGAAAGCACAATGACTTAATAGGCAACAATGTAGTAAGGATCAGGTAGGAAGATATTATGAAGCCATACAGAACATGCAGTCACTCAGTGAAGACAAAAGATAGTGCAAACATACAATGACTTCACAAGGAGCAACAGTAAGTAAAGGGAAGGGAAGATGAAACCAGTGACACGCTGAAGACAATGATTTATTGGACCAGTTCCAGTTGCTGTGACAACTGTACGTCTGGTTAGGGCGGCTAGGTATTTAAACCTTAGGACACACAGTCCCGGACACCCAGTCCTGAACACGCAGCTCAGGACACCCAGTCCTCACCGTATTCCCCTTGAGCTAAGGTCACACATACCTCGCCCAATCACTCTGGTAAGTCTTCAAGGTAGACTCCCAAACCTTCACAGACTTCGTTCACCGGCAATCCACAATGTCTCTTGGATGCTCAGAACGCGACGCCTAACCGGCTGGAGGATGCACAGTCCTCAAGTGTAATAAGTCTTCAGATCACATAGACAAGAAGACTTAAGTGATGCCTAATTCTCTTTGGCTCTGGGTGGTTAGGCTTTATCCTCGCAAGGAATTCTCTCTCGAAGGCTTCGAGGTGGGTTGCTCTCAAACGACAAAAGTCGTACTCTCAATCTGAGCAGCCAACCGTTTATGGTTGTAGGGGGTGGGCTATTTATAGCCACTTGGCAACCCGACCTGATTTGTCCGAAATGACCCTGGGTCACTAAGGAACTGACACGTGTTCCAACGGTCAGATTTCAAACTCACACGACAACTTTACTTGGGCTACAAGCAAAGCTGACTTGTCCGACTCTGGACAAGATTCGCTCTCATAGTCTTCACTCGAAGACATAGGTTTTTGGTTAGGCATCACTTCAGTCATTCTGACTGGTTCTCTTGGACCCCACTTAACAGTACGGTGGTTCCTATGAATCAACACAAAAGAAAAAGAACTACGAAAGATCTAAGTCTTCGAGCTCCATAGGCTTCATGTGGTGTCTTCTCTTGTCATAGTCTTCAATGTGAATATCTTCATATACCACCTTTGACTTCAATGTCTTCATACATTTTTAGGGGTCATCTCTGGTAGGAAAACCGAATCAATGAGGGACTTCTACCTGTGTTATCCTGCAATTCTCACAAACACATTAGTCCCTCAACTAGGTTTGTCGTCAATACTCCAAAACCAACTAGGGGTGGCACTAGATGCACTTACAAAGCGTCCCCAGGTTTTATTGCACTAATATTCAACTTCCTGATGGTTTGTTACTACAATATGGGAGCAACTCTAGCAGATGCGCAATAATGGTCAGATTGCCCTAGTAACCACCCATATGGCATTCGAGGCAAAAAAAACCTGGTTTAGCAGGTTCGACATACCGGCCTAGGCCTCCACATTTTCTGCAAAGTGCTTCAAATAGTGGGGGTGTTTCTATGGAGTGAGCTCCAAACCCAATAGCCTACGGAGGAGGGAAACTTCAATTTGTTTTCTTCCAACCGCTTTTGCTTCTGTCAATGGCACATTTGTTCGTACGACTGCCGCTTCGACTCTTGTGAATGGTACGACGACATTTCCGCTACACACCACCCCCTCCCCCCGTGCGTGCCAATTCCATCCCCGGTTGCTGTCGGAGCGCGCTCTTTCATGGACATATAAACCGGCACACCCTCAGCTCGCCAGCGCCCCACATCAGCCGCCTTTCTCGTCCGCCGACGCTAGTCATCACCCATCTTCCCTATCACCGTCACACTCATTCCCATCTACCAACCACTTGCCCGTGGTATTGCTTGCCTCCTTCTCACCGACGGAAGCATCGACTTTCCTATTCTTCCACTCGTCGGCGACAGAGGCATTGGGGCCACTCCGGCCGCGACCTCCCTCGCCTTGCGTCATCGGTGGCTTGCTGAAGTGATAAAGGAGAAAGGAGGGAAGGGCTCTAGGAGCGCTGTAACGCCCCAGCCAAACCCATTGGTTCCTGGCTATTGCATTTGGGATCTAGATTGGCCCCACATACCAACACTTGTCTTTCATGCGCACTTTGTCCTCACTCATGCGCACCCAGTATTAACTTCCAGGCCGGTCACCCACCTTTGAGGTTCCTTTCGGATGGGCTCCTGGAGAAGAAGGTGCACCTTGTTGATATTAGTAGCCTATCATTCCTATTAAGCATGGATGTGACAAGCGCAAAGCTTGCAACAATAGCGATCCAAACAGAGGTGGGAGAAATGTTAGTAGATTTGCAAGAGGAGTGCGGAAGTGGGGAAAACACCTCTATTTCCCCTCTCTTTATATCCCAAGGGGAAACCCAAGCAACAACCTCCACGAATTGACACGTGTCCCATTTCCTCCGTGGTTTCCCATTACGCGAGATATGGGCATGAAGACCTAGGCCTGATCATCATGACGCAACCATCAAGCAAAACCAACTAATTGTTCCCCTACCTTTTATGGTAGTGATGATGGGGCATGAAAGGGCAAGGGGCAACGACGCATCAATTCCTGTAGCTAGTGGTGGACAATTTGAAGCTGCAAAGCCATGGATACGTAGGCCGCGAAGATGCAAGACGCAGACCACGAAGCCACAAAAACATGGGTTGCGAAGCCACAAAGATGCAGGTCACAAAGCCGCAGAGATGCAGGTTAAGAAGTCATAAAAATTGCAAGCTGCAAAGACACATGTCACAGCCGTGAAGATGCATGCCGAGAAGCCACAAAGATGTCGCTTTGAAGCCATGGCACCAGAAACTATAGGCTGTGGAGCCTTGAGGCCGCGGAAACCTAAGGTCAGAGGCTCCGAGGCCTTGACGATATACTCTTGGAGGCCGAACAATCGCCTAGCCTGATGATTTTCAAAGCCAGGCTGCCAGAAGATGGGTTGCACCTATCTCCAATACGAAAGGAGCCCGCCTAGGTTCCGTTCTCAGGAGTGCAAGACTATAAAAGTCTAGACAAACTTGGGGGCTACTGGTGCGACAATATACTGGGGGTAGCCCATGAGCCAGGCGGCCCGGCATTGGGCCAACCTCAAGGTTCAGGCGGCCTGGCGGTCGTCCTATCCAAGCAGGCAATCCAGGGGCCCGACTCGAAGGTAGAGCATCATCTTGATGTGCAAGCCAAGGCTCCCTCGTTGGTAGGTCGTTTATGATCCATGTAAACCCTAGGGTTAGTCAGAGGCATCTGTTCCATTGTACATAGACCTCGGTACGTAGTCATCATCATCATCGACTTATAACCCCCTCACACGAGGTGCTCCCACATCAATCCAAAACAAAACAAGCATAGAGTACTACCTCACCATGAGGGACCGAACCTAGGTAAACCACCCGTGTGAACTCTCCACTAGTACTTCAGGCTACGCTTGCCACCCTACCGAGGGTAGTGATGGTTTTATACATCGTCAAGTTTCCCTCGTCTTATGTAACGACCTTTCCCATATGATCCGAGGCATCTGGTGGTGGGGAAAAAGAGCATAAAGGGGTTCATTAGTTATTTTTTTCCAACTAATCGTAAATGTCATGTTAGTATGGGATTTCATGACTTATCGTTATTTGATCAGATGCTTTCGGCTAGACAAGCGTGGGGCTTACTAGAGAAGTCAGAGTCGGTGAAGTATTACCTCAATGGTCATCTATTATACACTTCTTTCCCGTGTTTCTCTTACACGTCGTAGCAAGGAATTGTTCCTGGGTTGGAATTGTTGAAGAGATGAGTCATATGGAGAGTGTACGATGTGAAGAATGTCAACATTGGAGCGATAGTTGGGTTCCTAGATGTACGGGCCAAAAATATTTCGTAAAAGAATAGATCGAGAATAAAATGGGTTTCTGACCTCATGATCCTGAACACAAATAGGTGGGATGAGGCTATAATTAGACATCTATTGTATTCCCATGATTCTGAAGCAGTTATTGACATTCATGTTCCTAGTATTTCTTTTCTGCTTGGCATTATGAGAAGAATGGTGTTTCTTGGTTAGTAGTGCATATAAATTGGCACTAGGTGAGCAAATGTCTTCTGATGATACAATACAATCAAGTGGGGTTGGTGATGAGGTAGGAGTCTATGTAACCTAGTCTGGAAAGCTGATATACCTCCAAAAGTTAGTGTTTGTGCTTGGAGGCAACAGCGGCGCCATGCCCCAGGCAGGCCGGGCCATGGCCTGGGGCGTGGCCTCAATTATGTTCATTGGCTGTAGCGTGCACGCACTATTTGACACTGTAGCTCACTGTTGGCATGGGGCTTGCCCAGGGCATTGCCCCATCCTAGGTTGCCACTGCTTGGAGGGTAGCTACTAATAGTCTGGCAATGTAGTCGTCTAGACTCTGATATCATCAGATTGCATGTAGTATGTGTACCATCCGTGGATATGGAGAAGAGAATGTTTTCCATACACTTATTGTGTGTCCTAATCCTGACCACTTCACCTTGCAGTTTGGGACATACGAAATCTGCATGGAGAGAATTTGCTTAAAGTGGAGGAGACGGACTGGTTATTCATTTTATTGGATAAGCTTGATTAAAAGGTTTGTATGAAATTGTTGCTTTTGTTTTGGATAATGCAACACATGCGGGTGATACTTGGGGATCGAAAGGCATCTATTCGGCTGTGTAGTCAAATGTGACCGAATTTAACTGGATCTTATTTGTTCAAGTTCAATTAGTAGGTTAGCATTACTCATGTACAGTGTGTGCTTGGATTAACATGAACTGAATTTCAATGTGTAGTGGATTAATTTTAGTGCCAATGTGTAGTTATCTTACACTACTAGGAAAATGCTTATACATAGAAGTTTAGCAGTAGCGTTCGTTTGGGCCCCCATGCTACTAGTAATTTGCAGTAGTGCTGGTTACAAAGCGCGCTACTGGTACGACTTAGAAGTAGCCTTGGTTAGAACGAGCAACGCTGCTATTATGTGGGCCGCAGGGCCAAAACGGAAGCCCACTTAGCTGTAGAGTGGCCTATCCACTGATGTCTACTACACAACCTTCTTCTTGTAGACGCTGTTGGGCCTCCAAGTGCAGAGGTTTGTAGGACAGTAGCAAATTTCCCTCAAGTGGATGACCTAAGGTTTATCAATCCGTAGGAGGCATAGGATGAAGATGGTCTCTCTCAAGCAACCCTGCAACCAAATAACAAAGAGTCTCTTGTGTCCCCAACACACCCAATACAATGGTAAATTGTATAGGTGCACTAGTTCGGCAAAGAGATGGTGATACAAGTGGTATATGGATAGTAGATATAGGTTTTTGTAATCTGAAAATATAGAAACAGCAAGGTAACTAATGATAAAAGTGAGCACAAACGGTATTGCAATGCGTTGAAACAAGGCCTAGGGTTCATACTTTCACTAGTGCAAGTTCCCTCAACAATAATAACATAATTGGATCACATAACTATCCCTCAACATGCAACAAAGAGTCACTCCAAAGTCACTAATAGCGGAGAACAAACGAATAGATTATGGTAGGGTACGAAACCACCTCAAAGTTATTCTTTCCAATCAATCTGTTGGGCTATTCCTATAAGTGTCACAAACAGCCCTAGAGTTCGTACTAGAATAACACCTTAATACACAAATCAACCAAAACCCTAATGTCACCTAGATACTCCAATGTCACCTCAAGTATCCGTGGGTATGATTATACGATATGCATCACACAATCTCAGATTCATCTATTCAACCAACACATAGAACCTCAAAGAGTGCCCCAAAGTTTCTACCGGAGAATCACGACGAAAACGTGTGCCAACCCCTATGCGTAAGTTCATGGGCGGAACCCGCAAGTTGGTCACCAAAACATACATCAAGTGAATCACGTGATATCCCATTGTCACCACAGATATGCACGGCAAGACATACATCAAGTGTTCTCAAATCTTTAAAGACTCAATCCGATAAGATAACTTCAAAGGGAAAACTCAATCCATTACAAGAGAGTAGAGGGGGAGGAGAAACATAAGATCCAACTATAATAGCAAAGCTCACGATACATCAAGATCGTGCCAAATCAAGAACACGAGAGAGAGAGAGATCAAACACATAGCTACTGGTACATACCCTTAGCCCTGAGGGAGAACTACTCCCTCCTCGTCATGGAGAGCACCGGGATGATGAAGATGGCCACCGGAGAAGGATTCCCCCTCCGGCAGGGTGCCGGAACGGGTCTAGATTGGCTTTTGGTGGCTACGGAGGCTTCTGGCGGCGGAACTCCCGATCTATTGTGCTCCCCGGTCGTTTTAGGGTATATGGAGATATATAGGAGGAAGAAGTACGTCGGGGGAGCCACGAGGGGCCCACGAGGGTGGAGGGCGCGCCCCCTACCTCGTGGCTTCCTCGTTGCTTTCTTGACATGGACTCCAAGTCTCCCGGGTTGCTTTCCCTCCAAAAATAAGCTCCGGGAAGTTTCAAGTCAATTGGACTCCGTTTGATTTTCCTTTTCTGCGATACTCTAGAACAAGGAAAAAACAGAAACTAGCACTGGGCTCTGGGTTAATAGGTTAGTCCCAAAAATCATATAAAATAGCATATAAATGCATATAAAACATCCAAGGTTGATAATATAATAGCATGGAACAATGAAAAATTATAGATACGTTGGAGACGTATCAGCATCCCCAAGCTTAATTCCTGCTCGTCCTTGAGTAGGTAAATGATAAAAACAGAATTTTTGATGTGGAATGCTACCTAACATATTTATCCATGTAATCTTCTTTATTGTGGCAAGAATATTTAGATCCATAAGATTCAAGACAAAAGTTTAATATTGACATGAAAACAATAATACTTCAAGCATACTAACTAAGCAATCATGTCTTCTCAAAATAACATGGCCAAAGAAAGTTCATCCCTACAAAATCATATAGTCTGGTCATGCTCCATTTTGGTCACACAAGAATGCTCTCATCATGCACAACCCCGATGACAAGCCAAGCAATTGTTTTATACTTTAGTAATCTCAAACTTTATAAACCTTCACGCAATACATGAGCGCGAGCCATGGATATAGCACTATGGGTGGAATAGAATATGTTGATGGGGGTTATGTGGGGAAGACAAAAAGGAGAAAGTCTCACATCAACGAGGCTAATCAATGAGCTATGGAGACGCCCATCAATTGAGTAGGGATTGCCATGCAACGGATGCACTAGAGCTATAAATGTATGAAAGCTCAACAAAAGAAACTAAGTGGGTGTGCATCCAACTTGCTTGCTCACGAAGACCTAGGGCACTTGAGGAGGCCCATTGTTGGAATATACAAGCCAAGTTATATAATGAAAAATTCCCACTAGTATATGAAAGTGACAAAACAAAAGACTCTCTATCATGAAGATTATGGTGCTACTTTGAAGCACAAGTGTGGCAAAGGATAGTAGCATTGTCCCTTCTCTCTTTTCTCTCATTTTTTTGAGCCTTCTCTTTTTATGGCCTTTCTCTTTTTTGGGCCTTCTCTTTTTTATGGACTTTCTATTTTTTTATTCCTCACTTGGGACAATGCTCTAGAAAATGATGATCATCACACTTCTATTTATTTACAACTCAATGATTACAACTCGATACTAGAACAAAATATGACTCTATATGAATGCCTCCGGCGGTGTACCGGGATTGCGATGAATCAAGAGTGACATGTATGAAATTATGAACGATGGCTTGGCCACAAATACGATGTCAACTACATGATCATGCAAAGCAATATGACAATGATGATGCGTGTCATAATAAATGGAACGATGGAAAGTTGCATGGCAATATATCTCGGAATGGCTATGGAAATTCCATAATAGGTAGGTATGGTGGATGTTTTGAGGAATATATAAGGAGGTCTATTTGTGACATAGTGTATCATATCACGGGGTTTGGATGCACCGGCGAAGTTTTCACCTACTCTCAATGTGAGAAAGGGAAATGCACGGTACCGAAGAGGCTAGCAATGATGGAAGAGTGAGAGTGCCTATAATCCATGTACTCAACATTAGTCATAAAGAACTCACATACTTATTGCAAAAATCTACAAGTCATCAAAAACCAAGCATTACGTGCATGCTCCTAGGGGGATAGATTGGTAGGAAAAGACCATCGCTCTTCCCCGACCGCCACTCATAAGGAAGACAATCAAATAACACCTCATGTTTCAAATTTGTTACACAACGGTCACCATACGTGCATGCTACGGGACTTGCAAACTTAAACACAAGTATTTCTCAAATTCACAACTACTCAACTAGCACAACTATAATATCACTATCTCCATATCTCAAAACAATCATCAAGTATCAAACCTCTCTTAGTATTCAATGCACTCATATGAAAATTTTATTATATCCCTCTTGGATGCCTATCATATTAGGACTAGTTTCATAACCAAAGAAAACTACCATGCTGTTCTAAAGACTCTAAAAATAATATAAGTGAAGAACTAGAGTTCATCTATTTCTTAAAAATAAAACCACCACCGTGCTCTAAAAATATATAAGTGAAGTACTAGAGCAAATGACAAACTACTCCGAAAGATATAAGTGAAGATCAATGAGTAGTCGAATAATTATGCAACTATGTGAAGACTCTCTAACATTTAAGAATTTCAGATCTTGGTGTTTTATTCAAACATCAAGCAAAACAAAATGAAATAAAATGACGCTCCAAGCAAAACACATATCATGTGGCGAATAAAAATATAGCTCCAAGTAAAGTTACCGATGAACGAAGACGAAAGAGGGGATGCCTTCCGGGGCATCCCCAAGCTTAGGCTCTTGGTTGTACTTGAATATTACCTTGGGGTGCCTTGGGCATCCTCAAGCTTAGGCTCTTGCCACTCCTTATTCCATAGTCCATCGAATCTTTACCCAAAACTTGAAAACTTCACAACACAAAACTTAACAGAAAACTCGTAAGCTCCGTTAGCGAAAGAAAACAAAACACCACTTCAAGGTACTGTAATGAACTCATTCTTTATTTTTATTGGTGTTAAAACTACTGTATTCCAACTTATCTATGGTTTATAAACTCTTTTACTAGCCATAGATTCATTAAAATAAGCAAACGATACGAAAAACAGAATATGTCAAAAACAGAACAGTCTGTAGTAATTTGTAACTAACGCAAACTTCTGGAACCCCAAAAATTCTAAAATAAATTTCTGGACGTGAGGAATTTATCTATTAATCATCTTCAAAAAGAATTAACTAAATAACACTCTCCAAATAAAAATGGCAGCAATTCTCGTGAGCGCTAAAGTTTCTGTTTTTTACAGCATGATCAACAAGACTTTCCCCAAGTCTTCCCAAAGGTTCTACTTGGCACAAACACTAATTAAAAGCATAAAACCACATCTAAACAGAGGCTAGATGAATTATTTATTACCAAACATGAGCAAAAATCAAGGAACCAAAACAAAGTTGGGTTGCCTCCCAACAAGCGCTATCGTTTAACGCCCCTAGCTAGGCATGATGATTTCAATGATGCTCACATAAAGGATAAGAATTGAAACATAAAGAGAGCATCAATAAGAATATGACTAGCACATTTAAGCCTAACCCACTTCCTATGCATAGGGATTTTGTGAAAAAACAACTTATGGGAACAATAATCAACTAGCATAGGAAGGTAAAACAAGCATAACTTCAAGATTTTAAGCACATAGAGAGGAAACTTGATATTATTGCAATTCCTACAAGCATATATTCCTCCATCATATTAATTTTCAGTAGCATCATGAATTAATTCAACAATATAACCAGCACCTAAAGCATTCTTTTCATGATATACAAGCATAGAAAATTTACTACTCTCCACACAAGCAAAATTCTTCTCATGAATAATAGTGGGAGCAAACTCAATAAAATAATTATCATGTGGGGCATAATCCAATTGAAAACTAAAATCATGATGACAAGATTCATGGATATCATTATTCTTTATAGCATACGAGTCATCACAATAATCATCATAGATAGCAACTTTGTTCTCATAATCAATTGGAGCCTCTTCCGAAATAGTGGATTCATCACAAAACAAAGTCATGACCTCTCCGAAACCACTTTCATCAACATAATAATCATAAATAGGAGACATGCTATCATCATAATAAATTTGCACATCAAAACTTGGGGGACTAAAAATATCATATTGATCAAATATAGCATCCCCAAGCTTGTGGCTTTGCATATCATTAGCATCATAGATATTCAAGAAATTCATACTAACAACATTGCAATCATGCTCATCATTCAAAGATTTAGTGCCAAACATTTTAATGCATTCTTCTTCTAGCATTTGAGAACAATTTTCCTTTCCATCATACTCACGAAAGATATTAAAAAGATGAAGCGTATGAGGAACCTCAATTCCATTTTTTTGTAGTTTTCTTTTATAAACTAAACTAGTGCTAAAACAAGAAACAAAAAGATTCGATTGCAAGATCTAAAGATATACCTTCAAGCGCTAACCTCCCCGGCAACGGCGCCAGAAAAGAGCTTGATGTCTACTACACAACCTTCTTCTTGTAGACGCTGTTGGGCCTCCAAGTGCAGAGGTTTGTAGGACAGTAGCAAATTTCCCTCAAGTGGATGACCTAAGGTTTATCAATCCGTAGGAGGTGTAGGATGAAGATGGTCTCTCTCAAGCAACCCTGCAACCAAATAACAAAGAGTCTCTTGTGTCCCCAACACACCCAATACAATGGTAAATTGTATAGGTGCACTAGTTCGGCGAAGAGATGGTGATACAAGTGGTATATGGATAGTAGATATAGGTTTTTGTAATCTGAAAATATAAAAACAGAAAGGTAACTAATGATAAAAGTGAGCACAAACGGTATTGCAATGTGTTGAAATAAGGCCTAGGGTTCATACTTTCACTAGTGCAAGTTCCCTCAACAATAATAACATAATTGGATCACATAACTATCCCTCAACATGCAACAAAGAGTCACTCCAAAGTCACTAATAGCGGAGAACAAACGAAGAGATTATGGTAGGGTACGAAACCACCTCAAAGTTATTCTTTCCAATCAATCCGTTGGGCTATTCCTATAAGTGTCACAAACAGCCCTAGAGTTCGTACTAGAATAACACCTTAAGACACAAATCAACCAAAACCCTAATGTCACCTAGATACTCCAATGCCACCTCAAGTATACGTGGGTATTATTATACGATATGCATCACACAATCTCAGATTCATCTATTCAACCAACACATAGAACCTCAAAGAGTGCCCCAAAGTTTCTACCGGAGAATCACGACGAAAACGTGTGCCAACCCCTATGCATAAGTTCATGGGCAGAACCCGCAAGTTGGTCACCAAAACATACATCAAGTGAATCACGTGATATCCCATTGTCACCACAGATATGCACGACAAGACATACATCAAGTGTTCTCAAATCTTTAAAGACTCAATCCGATAAGATAACTTCAAAGGGAAAACTCAATCCATTACAAGAGAGTAGAGGGGGAGGAGAAACATAAGATCCAACTATAATAGCCAAGCTCGTGATACATCAAGATCGTGCCAAATCAAGAACACGAGAGAGAGAGAGAGATCAAACACATAGCTACTGGTACATACCCTCAGCCCCGAGGGAGAACTACTCCCTCCTCGTCATGGAGAGCACCGAGATGATGAAGATGGCCACCGGAGAAGGATTCCCCCTCCGGCAGGGTGCCGGAACGGGTCTAGATTGGCTTTCGGTTGCTACGGAGGCTTCTCGCGGCGCAACTCCCGATCTATTGTGCTCCCCGACCGTTTTAGGGTATATGGAGATATATAGGAGGAAGAAGTACGTCGGGGGAGCCACGAGGGGCCCACGAGGGTGGAGGGCGCGCCCCCTGCCTCGTGGCTTCCTTGTTGCTTTCTTGACGTGGACTCCAAGTCTCCCGGGTTGCTTTCCTTCCAAAAACAAGTTCCGTGAAGTTTCAGGTCAATTGGACTCCGTTTGATTTTCCTTTTCTGCGATACTCTAAAACAAGGAAAAAATAGAAACTGGCACTGGGCTCTGGGTTAATAGGTTAGTCCCAAAAATCATATAAATTAGCATATAAATGCATATAAAACATCCAAGGTTGATAATATAATAGCATGGAACAATCAAAAATTATAGATACATTGGAGACGTATCATCCACCAAACTACAGCTAGTGGGCTTAGCAGTAGCATCGGCCCGTACGCAGCGCTACTACTATACCCTCGTAGACCGTTAAGTGGAAGCGTTGTGACAACGCGGTTGATGTAGTCGTACGTCTTCACGATCGACCGATCCTCAGTACCGAACGTATGACACCTCCGCGTTCAGCACACGTGTAACACCTCGGTGTAATGATGCTACAGTAACCCTTGGGGTTAAGCTAATGATTTTGCTAAACAAGTGTTTGGTCATCATTGTCTTCTATCTCTTTCATTATTCCAGTTGAATTCAAATTCAAATTCTAAGTGAATTTCAAAATTTCTCAAACATGAAAACTAAAATGTTCGTCATGTGTAAAATATTCTCCTGGTAATATTGGTGGTGAACCAACATTTTCACAAAGTGTTTAAGTGCACTAAATTAGCTAACACAGTGCTTAAAACATTTGTTTAAATGCCTTTTAATTTGCAAAAATGCTAACCTGTTTTATTTGAGTGCTAAACTAATTGTGGCAGTAGCCTAAAACATGATGATATTTTAGGTGTAAGTTTTATAATTTATAAAACTATTTTGGTTCTAAAAAGTTTGGAAAATAGAAAGTTTAAAAGGAAAAGAAAACGGTTAGAGAAAACAAGAGAGAGAGAGAGAGAGCAACCCCCTGGACCTAACCCACCTGGGCCGGCCCACCATTGCCCACCCAAGCCATCCCAGTTCCCCCTGCCCGTCCCCTTCCCTGTTCCCCCGACCATGGTCGGAACAGGGGCGTAGCCCCGCCGAACCCACTCGTCGTCGCCGGCGAGAGAGGGATAAGACCCCCCAACGCCTCGGGCTCACTCCCCACTCGCCCACTTGCTCTCTCTGCCTCTCCCTCTCCCCACCAGAGCCCCCGCTCGCTTCCTCTCCCCCGATTCCCCATCCATGCCGAACGCGCCCGTCATCGTCCACCTTGCTCCGACGTGGCCACCGGCCACCACGCGCGTCACCGCCATGACGTAGATCCTCGCCGTCATCCGCTTCGCCCCCTGGTGCCATCCGCAGGAGCTCGGAGGCGCTAGAGCGCCGTCACTCCGTCGTCTTCAACCTCCGTTCGCCCGGGATCACCGCCGCCGTACGTCGCCGTCGAGCTCCCTCCGGCTTCCTCATCCGCTTCCCTACACTCGCAGTGAGCAGCCGCTTCGATCTCCCCTCTCCTCGGCCTCTCCTAGTAGCCGTAGCTGCCATTCCCTTCGCCGCCCGAACGCAGCTCCACCGCGAGGCTCGCCGCCGACGTTGTGGCCGTTGACCTGCTCGTCCGAGCACCCAAACGTGCTCAGGTCTCCTCATCGCGGCCGCTCGTGTCGCTAGATACCCTCCCCGTGCCCTCTGTCGCCGTTGGCGGAGATGGCCGAACTCCGGCGTCCGCCTCGCCGCGTGCCGTCGTCGTTTTAGGTCTTCCCGAGGCCAACCATTAGCGCCACACGACACGCCTCGCTCCCCTCTTTCGAACGCCACCTCGCGCGTGCAAAACGGTGGCCGGAGCGCGTTTTCCAACGAGTCCCGAGGCCTCCGCTGCATTCTGGCATCGCCACCGACGAGTCGCCGGCCCCGCTGAGCTGGCGCCGCGTGGGACCCACCCACGATCGCTGACGAGTGGGCCCCTGCGCCCTTTTGACCGCGTTGACCAAAGTCAACACGGGGCACTGTTCATCCCTCTCGCTAACATGTGGGCCCCCCTCTGTTATATTAGTATAATAACATTTTATAAATAAAAATGATTAGTTAACCTAAAACACTCAATGACCCCCGGGGCCCACTCCCCTAATTGACCCTGTTAGTTTAGTTAATCCACTATTAAGCCAGCAGAGGCTAACATGTGGGCCCCAGTGGCCCCATTGGTCAGCTATGACCAGTCAACCGGACTGTTGACTGCTGACATCACACCTATGTCATACTGACATCATATTTCTTTTCTGTTATTTTAGATAATTCCAGGATATTGTTTAAACTTTGAAAATTCATAGAAATTAAACCGTAGCTCGGATGAAAATGCTTTCTATATGAAAGTTGCTCAGAAAAATCCAACGAATCCGAATACGCGGTCCGTTCATCTGTCACATGCCCCTAGCATGCTGAACTTGGAACTTTCCCCCTCTTTCCCGTTGTCCGGAATCCGCCTAACGCCGGAAATTCATCCTCGGATGTTTATCCCCTCTGTCTGCAACATGTAGTACTATGTTAGGGCAACCCTAGCTCTTCCCGTCATGATGTTATGCCTTGTGATGCTTTGTTTGCTCTGTATTTACTGTTTCTTCCCCCTCTTCTCTCCGGTAGACCCCGAGACCGATGATGCCGCTGTGATCGACTACGTCACCGACGAACCCTCCTTCTTGTCTGAGCAACCAGGCAAGCAAACCCTCCTTGAGCATTCTGATATCGCCCATTTCTTTCCTTCTCATGCTTGCATTAGAACTGCTACTGCTTTTTGTATGATCCTACTCTGATGCATAGCCTATTGTTGTTACCTGCTTTCATACCTTACCTGCTTGTCCTAAACTGCTTAGTATAGGTTGGTTAGTGATCCATCAGTGACCCCCACCTTGTCCTAGTTGCCCCGCTTTATGTTCGATGACTCGATCAACGTGATTGACGTCCAGGCCCCAGTAGCGCACATCACCCCCCTAGTTGTATGACTCTGCAGAGTTACCATCGAGTGCCGAGGGTGGAACCTCTTACATCACTCCTGATGAGATCTCCATAGTGTAGCTATATGGTCGAGGTCATCGAGCGTGATTTCCTCCTTAACCACTTCCGTCATGGCTCTGTCGTGCAACCCATCAAACATGAACCTCGAGGGTGGATCCTCTTACGTTCGCCTTGATGACAACATCGAGTGGAATTCACCGGGGGTGATTCCTCGGGTTTTCCCCTTGGTGTTAGACACACATTTACTATGGTTACTATGACTTTACCCTGAGCCATGTTACTAAAGACGGGTCGGCCCTGAGGGGTACCCGCGCGAGCTTAATAGCGAGTGATATGGAGTCGGGTTGACCTGGAAGGTGCCCGCGAGATACTTACGAGGCGTGGCCGGGCATTCTTAGCCCTTGCCGCAAGTACTCGAGACGGGGCGACGGGGTCACATCGATCATGAGTCTCTGCTCGTTACCGCGTGCTCCCAATCCACTATGATTTGGATATTTGATCCGAGGGGCCTCTGCCCTGATAGCACTAACCATCACGTGGGCATTGTATAGGTGTTCTGTGTCATATACATCAGCCGAAGCTTAATAGACGTTAGCGACTGAGCGGCGCGCGTCGGGTTGGCTGCGTAAGCTCCTGCCTTGTTGAAGGAGGTAGCTAGGTCTGCTCACCGTCCGCTTTCGCAATGTGCAGGAGTTCTCGGGGAGATGGCCCATGACCCCTGGGGGCATAGGTTTAGTCCGGCGTGCTGACCTCTCTATTAAGCCTAGGTCGGGTTACGTCGTATTGTTTGGCCGAGGTCGGGCATGACCCAGGAAAGTGTGTCCGGCCAGAGTTAATCGAGCGTGGTGGGTAAGTTGGTGCACCCCTGCAGGGAAGAAAACATCGATCGATAGCCTGTCCTACGGTAACGGACACTTGGAGTTGTATCCCGATCGATACAACTAGAACTGGATACTTGTGATGAGAAATGGATGGATATGAGATGATAACTGGATAGTATGGCTCTGGGATTGCTTTCTCACAGGGAGTCGTGAAAGGATCTCTGGCCGAGGTTGATAACATTACTGTTACTTTACTCTATGCTACTCTGCTCCCTACTGTTGCTGCAAGATGGTGGTTTCCAGAAGATGCTAGTCTTCGATAGGCTAGGCTTTCCCCCTTCTCTTCTGGCATTCTGCAGTTTAGTCAACAGATACAACCCATTCCTTTGATACAGATGCATACTTAGTTTAGATCTGATGTAAGTCTTGCGAGTACTTTGGATGAGTACTCACGGTTGCTTTGCTACTTCTTTTTCCCCCATACCCGATTGTTGCGACCAGATGACGGATCCTAGGAGCCAGACGACGCCACTGATGACTACTGCTACCCCGAGGGTGCCTACTACTACGTGACGGCCGCTGGCGACTTGGAGTAGTTAGGAGGCTCCTAGGCAGGAGGCCTTGCCTTTTCGATCAATGTTGCTTTTGTGCTAGCCTTCTTAAGGCAAAACTTGTTTAACTTATGTCTGTACTCAGATATTGTTGGTTCCGCTGACTCTTGTGTATTCGAGCTTATGTATTCGAGCCCTCGAGGCCCCTGGCTTGTAATATAAAGCTTGTATTATTTTAATTTGTGTCTAGAGTTGTGTTGTGATATCTTCCCGTGAGTCCTTGATCTTGATCGTACACATTTGCGTGTATGATTAGTGTACGATTGAATCGAGGGCGTCACAAGTTGGTATCAGAGCCGACTGCCCGTAGGTAGCCCCCTTTCCAACTCCTTGGCCGAAGTTGAGTCTAGTCACTGAAAAACTTTTACTAACATTGGCTGTGTGTCTTATGGGTCCACATCGCCATATGGGTGGTATTAGGATCTTTTATTCCTCGTCTATACTCTGGGACTCTGATCTCTCTTCTATTCGGGTTAAAATGGTTTTACTAACTCTAACATTAGGATCCCATGCCCACATTCACCCTAGAGCTGGATAAGCCATAGAAATTTCATAGATTAGTATTCTGAATGGTACACACACTATCGTGTTGACTACTAAGTGGTATCCATCGTACCTCTTTCCTTATGCATGTTTCATCATGAATGATCCTTGTCTTGCAAATGCTCAATGCTAAACTACTCCCTGTTACATGTTAGTAGGATGGTTAGACCCGCTGGTCGTGGCCGTGGTGCCAATGATCCACCACCGCCTGAATTCTTTGCTGGAATGATGCAACAATTTGAGCTGAACCGCCAGTTCATGGAAGGAATGATGGCTCAGTTTCCTCATCCGAACATGAATCAGCAGCCAACCCCAGTAACTCTGCAGGACTTCATGCGTCTCAACCCAACTATTTACCACAGCTCAACTCAACCCCTTGATGCTGATGACTGGCTCCGCGACATCACATATGGAATGGAGTCTGCTAGTGTGGCCCCTGCTAGCTATGTCACCTTTGCATCTTTCTTTCTGAAGGGTCCCGCTGCTCAATGGTGGGACAGCCACAGGCGTACCCTGCCTACTGGAATGGTCATCACTTGGCCGGATTTCCAAGCTGCCTTTCGTGCCCGCTTCATTCCTCAGGGAATCATGGACAGGAAGAAGCGAGATTTCCGCAACCTCACCCAAGGCAAGAATACTGTAGATGCTTATCAGCGGGAATTTCTGGACTTGTCTCGCTATGCTGAAGAAGACATTGCAACTGATGCTCGTAGGCAAGAAAAGTTCCATGATGGACTTCACCCTGATATTAAGCTAGCACTGCTCGCTCATGACTTTGTCGACTTCGCCACATTGGTGAACAAGGCTATTCAGATTGAGACTGGTCTTCAGGAACACCAGGGATCCCTCAGGCGCAGCCGTAACGCTGGCTCATCTTCGGGCCCGTCAGCGCAGAAGCGACGGATATGGATTCCCCACAACATGTATCGTCCAGCTGCACCTGCACCAAGACAGACCTATGCCGCACCTCGTCTGCCTCCTCCACCGCAGAGGCAGTCCCTTCGGGTTGTACCCCCCAAGCTTCTGCTCCCAATCCCAATGATGGTCTGTGCTTCAAGTGTGGCCTTCCAGGTCACCGTTCCAGGAAATGCCCTCAAAATCAGAATCAGCTGGCTCTGCCTTCAACTGTCCGTAACAATCAGCCCCATAACAACAATGCCAGACCTTATGGTCGTGGTCAGGCTAATCATATTGATCTGAATGAAGCTCACGACCAGCCTGCCACGGTGATGGGTACTCTTCTTGTTAATTCAGTACTAGCATCTGTTTTGTTCGATTCAGGAGCATCGCATTCCTTCATATCAGAAGAGTTTGCATTCATGCATGGCATTAAATACGAAGAGATGCACACTCCACTAGTGGTAAAAAACCCTGTGGGCCAATGCCAAACCTCCATGGTTAGCTACAACATTTCAGTTGAAATCGAAGGGTTGGAATTTTTTGCATCCCCCATTATTCTGAAGTCTTCCAATATTGACCTCATTCTGAGAATGGATTGGTTGAAAGCACATATGGCTTCTATCGTTTGCACCACTAAAACCGTCCACCTTCTGCACCCTTCAGATGAGATAGTAAGCTACCATGCTCAGATTGTTCAAAAGGCTGAAGCACGACTTTATGCTTTGAATGCGTTGAATGCAGCACCTCTTGACAGAATTGAAAGGATTCCAGTTGTTCGCGACTTCCTAGATGTCTTTCCAGAAGAACTTCTAGGAATACCTCCTGCCCGGGCTATCGAGTTTGTCATCGATTTGAAACCAGGCACTGTTCCTATTGCCAAACGACCCTACAAGATGCCGCCTCATGAACTCCTTGAACTTAAGGAGGAGATCGACAAATCTCTTCGCAGTGGTTTCATTCGTCCAAGTTCCTCAGCTTGGGGAGCACCTTCTCTCTTTGTAAAGAAGAAGGATGGAACGAATCGTTTGGTCCAAGACTACCGTCCTATCAACCAAGCTACAATTCAGAACAAATATCCCCTTCCCCGGATCAATGATCTGTATGATCAACTAGCCGGTTCATCGATATTCTCTAAACTCGACTTGAGGTTGGGTTACCACCAGATCCGTGTTTGGGAAGAGGATTTTCCAAAGACCGCATTCGTCACTCGTTATGGTTCTTGCGAGTACACCGTCATGTCTTTTGGCTTAACCAATGCTCCAACCACATTCTCTCGTCTGATGAACTACATATTCATGGATTACCTCGACAAGTTCGTCGTAGTCTATCTGGATGATATTCTGGTATATTTGAAGAACAAAGAAGAACATGCTGAACATCTTTGACTTGTTCTAGAGAAGCTTCGAGAACATCAACTTTATGCCAAGTATTCCAAGTGCGAATTTTGGTTACCCGAAGTCACCTACCTTGGTCATGTCATCTCCAAGGATGGTATTGCCGTCAACCCAGAGCGCGTTCAGGCTATTCTTGATTGGACCCCTCCGAAGACTGTCAAACAAGTCAGAAGCTTTCTCGGACTTGCCAGCTATTGTCGCTGCTTTGTCGAGAACTTCTCCAAGATCGCAAAGCCACTGACCAATCTGCTTCACAAAGGCGTAAATTTGATTAGACAGATAAATGTCAGGAAAGTTTCCAGGCACTCAAATACAAGCTGACATCTTCCCTAGTGCTTGCTCCCCCAGATTCTCGCAAGGATTTCGTCATCTATTGCGACGCTTCATGTCAAGGATTAGGCTGTGTCCTAATGCAAGAGCGCAAAGTGATTGCTTATGCCTCTCGTCAAGTGCGTTCTCATGAAGAGAACTACCCAGTTCATTTTTTTTCGAACTGGGCATTTACCCCTTTCCATTACTAAGAACGGAAATACAAACCAGTTCAAGATAACAGGAGGAGGGAAAGAGGGTAGAGCGGGTTCAAGCATTACCAGGAAACCCACCACATCCTCCCGCCATCGAAACGGATGTCATGGGGCGAAAACCTGGTAACACTAATATCAAGTCTATTACAGCCAACCAAAAGAATGACTAGACAGACGCAAACATCAGACCGCCCGAATTAGCAGAACTAGGCAAAAGTATCAGACGACAAAGGACAAAGAAGATCTCCTCCAGCTCCCGCCACGCACGAGGCCACAACTTGGACTTCATGTCTGGATCGTTTGCTTGACGGAGTCGCACAGTTTCATCAGCTGCAGCGTGCTGTTCCTGATCATCTCTGCACCTGCGCGAAGTTCTCCAGCCGCCTCTCCTTTCTGTAAACCTGTGCAGTACAAAAGAAACGAACAGAGGGAGAAAACAATCTCAAAAGGAGTCTTAATCTGTTTTTTCTCAAAGGTAGCACAATTGCGCGCCAGCCAGATGGTCCAACAAGTAGCAGCTAAACCCACAGTATAGAAGGTATCTTTGCCAGGGAAAAATTTATTGCACCAGGCGAAATACTGCCAATAGTTGTTAGGGCACATATCAGTGCCTAGCACCACCCCAATAGATCTCCAAACCACCCTAGCAACGAGGCAAGTGAAGAAAAGGTGGTAAGAAGTTTCTACCTCCCTGCAGAAGGAACAACAAGGATTCCCTGGCCACTTTCTCTCCCTCATCACTTGTCTCGTGAGCACTGCGTCTTGGGATAACTGCCATAAAAAGATTTTGATTTTAAGAGGAATTTTTGCTTTCCATATCCACTTATAGTTACACCCAGCGAGGGGTTTTTCCAACATCTTATACACAGATTTCGTGGAAAACTTGCCATTCTGATTAAGCCCCCAGGAGATTTTGTCACCATCGCCGCTCTTAGCAAGAGGGATGTTATTGATGATAGATCGCAACGCTTCCCACTGTGTAACACCCCGGATGTAACTTTCCCAATTTGTACTCCAACTCTTGCCGTTTCCGGCGTTAAGTTATTTTATTTTTCTCGAGTTCGGGTCTTTGTCTCCGTGTGTTGTTGTCGTTGTCATGCATCTCATATCATGTCATCATGTGCATTGCATTTGCATACATGTTCATCTCATGCATTCGAGCATTTTCCCCGTTGTCCGTTTTGCATTCCGGTGCTTCGTTCTCCTCCGGTGGTCATTTCTAGCTTTCTTTCGTGTGTGGGGATTAAACATTTCCGGATTGGACCGAGACTTGCCGGCCTTGGTTTACTACCGGTAGACCGCCTGTCAAGTTTCGTATCATTTGGACTTCGTTTGATACTCCAACTGTTAACCGAGGGACCAAAAAGGCCTCGTGTGTGTTGCAGCCCAATACCCCTCCAATTTGGCCCAAAACCCACCTAAGCCTTCTCCATCATCTAGAGCGTTCGATCACGATCGCGTGGCCGAAAACCGCACCTCATTTGGACTCTCCTAGCTCCCTCTATGCCTATAAATAGGTCTCTCCCCGAAAATCCAGATCCCCCTCGTCTGAAACCCTAAAAATCGGATCTCGCCGCCGCCGGACACGTCCGGACGAAGCCGGACACGTCCAATCCGCCCGCCGCCGACCAATCCCCGAGCGCCACCTGTCCCGCGCCCCACATCACCGTCCCGCGCGCCGCCAGGCCCGCCGGGGCCCGAGGCCGGCCCCCGCGGCCCGCCTCCCGCGCGCCGCCACCCACGTCCTTCGCCCGGCCAGAGCGCGCCACCGCCACCGCGCGCCATCACCGGCGCCACCGCATCCGGCCGCCGCGCCCTCAAGCCTCCGCCACTCCGGCCGCCGCCATCCTCGCCGCCTCCTCGTCACCGGCCGCCGGCCACCACCGCCGCCTCGGACCTCGCGCCGCCCCGCACCATCCTCGCCGCCTCCGGCCTACTACGGCCACCGCGACGCCACTCCGGCCAGATCCCGGCGATCCTCGGTTTGCATGCCGTCAAACCCTAGATCCGGAGGGTATAATTTTTCCTAAGTCTGCAGTTCAAGTGCCCATGTTCATCATGCCATAACTTTGCAATCGTAGCTCCGTTTTGGGCATATAGCATATCAAAATGTTCATCTCAGAGAGTACATCATTTCATTCCATTGCATCATTTTCATTTGAGTTCATCTTGATGCCCGAAATGCTGTTAGAAGAGGGCTACTTGAGATAATTGTCACATCTGCTACTCCATTTAGCTATTTGTCATTTTTGCCATGATTATTGTGTGCATGTTATGCCCATGAGTTCTACATATGTTTTGTTAAGGGTTTTTCCATCTTTCCATAGGTGCAACCCATGTATTTTTGTGATGTGTGTGGTGACTAGCACAAGCTTGCAAAGTGGTGCACTTGGTAATTCTGATTTCAGGGACTTAGCATTTCCACTAAGTCCTTGAGCTGTTTATCTCATGATGCCATATGTTCATGTTGTTTCCTAGTGATCCGTGCCTCTTTTGAGGATGATCAGTAAGGATGTTTTGTTAATATTGTAGTGCTCTATCAATCCTTATCTTTGTTTGCAATTATGGAGCACCCTAGCTTGAGTCAATCGAGCTCTACTTTTGCTACTTTGTGAATCTGGGCAGATTGTTAACATGTTTGCAATTTTGCCGATGATGTTGAAGTTGATCCGTGCATGCTATGCTATTGTTCTTGCCATGTCTAGCTTGCATTTTGTGAGTTCTTGATGGGTGTATGCTTAGCTTATCATGAATTGCTTCGTAGTGAGTGCATCGAGCTCGTAAACATGCCTACTTGAGATATGTTTCAGCATGTGCCAGTTTTCACTAAGTCTGTGATCTGATTATGTTTTTGCTATGTTCACATGCTTGCAATTGTATGTTCTGATCCCTTTTGGCTCAAGGTCACTAAGGGACTTTTGTTAAGATTTTTGAGTAGCTCCATGCCATGTTTTACTTTGCCATGTTCAGGTCCTGTAGCATATAGTTTTGTTGCTCCGAAGAGTGCTACCTGATCTGAAATTCCAGACAAGTGTTAATTTCACTAAGTCCGAGATCTGTTTACCATATGCATTTTTGCCATGCTTGTTTGAACCTGTTAATGGATGAATTGGCCGTAGCTCAGTGCTAGACTTTTGTTAAGCATCTTGAATGCATCCCTACCATGTATCTTGTTGCCATGTTTGAGTCCTGTAGAATGTTCATCTCATTGCATTTAGACAACTACTGGCTGTAAATCGCAGACCGGTGTCATATTTAAATCGCTTGCCATTTCCAAACCGTAACTCCGATTCCGGCGTTCTTTATATCGTTTTCAAGCGATTTCATCTTATCTTTCCAGTGGCACACTTGGATTCCCAAGTTGAGGCCAGGTTCATGCATCCCTTGTCAAATCTTGCATATGCATCCCGCATCGCATCCCACATAGCATATCATCTTTGCATCATCTTGTTTGGTCCTTGCACGTGGTTGATTGTGTCCTTGTTGCTTGTTTGTCTTGTTTGGGTAGAGCCGGGAGACGAGTTTGCTAATGAGGAGTCCGTTGAGTTTGCTTTCGAGGATCCAGTCAACTCTGACAACTGTGCAGGCAAGATGATCATACCCTTGAAATCACTACTATCTTTGCTATGCTAGATTTGCTCGCTCTTTTGCTATGCCAATGCTACGATGCCTACCATTTGCTTTCAAGCCTCCCAAATTGCCATGTCAAACCTCTAACCCACCATGTTCTAGCAAACCGTTGATTGGCTATGTTACCGCTTTGCTCAGCCCCTCTTATAGCGTTGTTAGTTGCAGGTGAAGATTGGAGACCGTTCCTTGTTAGAACATTTATTTACTTGTTGGGATATCATTATATTATCTTGTTATCTTAATGCATCTATATACTTGGTAAAGGGTGGAAGGCTCGGCCTCTCGCCTAGTGTTTTGTTCCAGTCTTGCCGCCCTAGTTTCCTTCATATCGGTGTTATGTTCCCGGATTTTGCGTTCCTTACGCGGTTGGGTTATAATGGGAACCCCTTGATAGTTCGCCTTGATTAAAGCTTTTCCAGCAATGCCCAACCTTGGTTTTACTTTTTGCCACCTAGCCTTTTTTTCCCCTTGGGTTTCCGGAGCCCGAGGGTCATCTTATTTAAACCCCCCCGGGCCAGTGCTCCTCTGAGTGTTGGTCCAAATAGAGCCACTTGCAGCGCCACCTCGGGGCAACTCGAGGGTTGGTTTTAGCTGTACGTAGTGTTCATCTGAGTGTGCCTTGAGAAAGAGATATGTGCAGCTCCTATCGGGATTTGTCGGCACATTCGGGCGGTGTTGCTGGTCTTGTTTTAACCTGTCAAAGTGTCTTGAATAACCGAGATACCGAGTCTGATCGGAACATCTTGGGAGGAGGTCTATTCCTTCGTTGACCGTGAGAGCTTGTCATGGGCTAAGTTGGGACTCCCCTGCAGGGATTTGAACTTTCGAAAGCCGTGCCCGCGGTTATGGGCAGATGGGAATTTGTTAATGTCCGGTTGTAGATAACTTGAACCTTAACTTAATTAAAATGAATCAACTGAGTGTGTTACCGTGATGGCCTCTTCTCGGCGGAGTCCGGGAAGTGGACACCGTGTTGGAGTAATGTTTGCGCAGGAAGTTCTCTAGTTTCTCGCTCGCGCTTTGCCTCCTCTTCTCGCTCTCTTTTGCGAACAAGTTAGCCACCATATATGCTAGTCGCTTGCTGCAGCTCCACATATTTACCTTGCCTTACCTATAAGCTTAAATAGTCTTGATCGCGAGGGTGCGAGATTGCTGAGTCCCTGTGGCTCACAGATTACTATTACACCAGATGCAGGGCATGATGATTCCGCTCCAGGTGACGCGCTTGAGCTCAAGTGGGAGTTCAACGAAGACTCTCAACGATACTATGTTTCCTTTCCTGATGATCAGTAGTGGTGCCCAGTTGGGGTGATCGGGACCGTGTCACATGTTGGGGTTATCTTCTATTTTGGCGCCATAGTCGGGCCATGAGTGTTTGAATGATGTAATGTTATTTATGTACTTGATTGACGTGGCGAGTGTAAGCCAACTATGTTATCTCCCCTTTATTATTTATTACATGGGATGTTGTGAAGATTGCCTTACTTGCGCCATATGCCTTCAATGCGATTATGCCTCTAAGTCGTGCCTCGACACGTGGGAGATATAGTCGCATCGAGGGTGTTACAAGTTGGTAATCAGATCCTTCCCCGACCTTAGGAGCCCCATTGCTTGATCGTTTTTAGCGGCCGAGTTGTGTCTAGAAAAATGTTTTGAGTCATTTAGGAATTATATATCGGAGAGTTTAGGAATTCTTTTTACTTCCCAGTCTCCTCATCGCTCTGGTAAGGCATCCTGACGTAGAGTTTTGACTCTTCTCTTCTCAAATTTCACTAAATTTTTTTTAGGATCACGCGGGTATCTTGGAATCGTTCCGATGGTTTTATGATGAGAACATTGTCTTGGTGCCTCCTATCAGGGGTTTTGTGGAAGTGTCCTGGGGAGTTGAGCTCTGAGGTGTTGTCGTCATAATTTTATCGTTGCAGTTCTGGAATACCTGAGTTTAGTACGCCGACATCGAAAATCTCTTTTATGCAGTTCTTTGGTGAGATAACCTCGACGCCACCCAGTACTGGGGCGGGAGTTCGGGAGTATCGCCATAACTTGTATAACGGATGCTTTTCGAAGGTTGAGGTAGATGGTTTCCGAAGTTTTTCTCGGTTATGTGTTGAGGGATGGATACAGCTGGATGTAGGATTTGCTAGTTTGGGTGAGATATTATGCTTCCCCTGTATCCCCAACACCTGATTGCATAACCGGAAAGGTTCGGGAGTTTCATAGTTGGGAATTCTTGTAGCTCTAGTTCTTCTTCCACGGATATTGGTTTGAGATTGGGATTTCTTACCGATTATTCGTTCTTGATCCGTACCTTGTTGATTAATTTCTCTACCTTAATTCTAAGTGGCTTCTCAATTTATGGATATGTGACCATTTCAAGAGGAATGCATTCGTTCATTTTGTTCGGATGTGAAGACTAGATGTTGCAATTTTCATTCCGTTGGATTCAGCTTCAATACTTGTCTATCAATGTGCTAATGGATGTCAACCTCTTCAGGATGGCTCCTCCAACGCGCATGACTCCAAATCCTGATCCGCCACCACCTCCCCCTCCTCCGGAGGCATGGCAAGCTGTGATGGCCGCAACCAATGCAAATACACAGTTGATCATGCAAATTCTCCAAGAGCGCAATCAAGGCAACCAAGGGAACCAAGGAAACAATCAGAATCACTTTGCTTCACTCAACCAGTTCCTTGCTAACGGGCCAAAGACTTTCAGCAATTGTGTTGAGGCAACCGATGCTGACGATTGGCTTGTGGATTTGTGCAAGCATTTCGAGTGCAGTAATGTCAGGCCTGAGGACTTTTTCAAGTTCGCTTCCTTCCAACTCAAAGATCAAGCTGCAGAATGGTTCCAGCAGTACAAGGATTCCAGAGGTGGACGTGTTATCACTTGGGATGAATTCCGTCAAGATTTCCGAGCTCATCATATTCCTCAGAGTGTGGTTGAAAGCAAGCGTGAGGAATTCCGCAACCTGAAGCAAGGCTCTTTGTCTGTCTATGACTACAACAAGTTGTTCCAGAAGCTCGCCCGCTTTGCCAAGCAGGACGTCCCTGATGAGAAGAGCATGATATATCAGTTCAGGGGTGGTCTCAGAGAAGAAATTCAGCTAGCTCTTGTTCTCTTCGAGCCCTTGAGATACGATGAGTTCTACAACATGGCACTGAAGGAAGAGGCCGCTCAGCTGAGGTGTGATGCTTCCAAGAAGCGAGTCAGAGATGTTACTCCTTCTTCCTCTACTCAAGTGGCCAAGCAGCAGAAGTATTGGCTTCCTCCTCCTCCGTTCCGTCAGCCGTATCAGCAGAAGAGCAAAGGTGGCAGTGGTTCTTCCCACCCACCCAACCCTGGCTTTCAGAACAAGACTTCGTCTCAAGCTCCAAGATCGAGTTCTCCATATCACCGTCCGCTTTCAGAGGTCACGTGCAACAAGTGCCAATAGAAGGGTCACTATGCCAAAAAGTTTTTCAACCAGAGGCGTCTTCCTCCTCCTCCTCCTGTGAGATCGGCAAGTACAGCTGTGGTCAAGCATAACCCCAAGTCTGCCAAGGTCAACTTACTGAATGCAGCTCAGGCAGAGGACTCACCAGATGTGATCATGGGTAACCTTCCTGTTAATGACATTCCCGCAAGAGTTCTTTTTGACACTGGTGCATCGCGTTCTTTTATTTCAACTCCATTTGTGGCCAAGCATGATCTTGTGACCGAAAGGATTCCTGTTCCGTTGAAGATTGTGTCTCCGGGCAAGCAAATGACTTCTAACAATTGCGTCCCGGATGTCTCTATCACGTTGGGCGATTACAAGTTTCTCTCTTCTCCGGTGGTCCTTGGCAACTCGGATATTGATCTTATTCTCGGAATGGATTGGCTTTCTAAGCACAAGGCACATCTTGATTGTGCTGCCAGGCAAATTCAATTGACTCATTCGTCTGAGGATGTAATTGTCTTTGCCGCTCGTGATGATACCATCCGTCTGTTTTCTCTCAATGAGAAGGGTGAACTGGATGCTATCTCGCAAATTCCAGTCGTTTGTGAATATCAAGACGTCTTTCCAGAAGAGCTTCCAGGAATGCCTCCGCACCGGCTAGTTGAATTCGTCATTGATCTTGAGCCTGGTACGGAACCTGTGTGCAAGCGTCCTTACAAGCTCGGACCTGAAGAGTTGAAGGAGCTGAAGAAGCAACTCGATATTCAAGAGAAAATGGGTCTCATCCGGCCTAGTTATTCTTCATGGGGTTGTGGTGTTCTTTTTGTGAAGAAGAAGGATGGAACGGACCGACTTTGTGTTGATTACCGTCCATTGAACAAGAAGACCATCAAGAACAAATATCCACTTCCCAACATCAATGAGCTGTTCGAACAACTCAAAGGTGCCCAAGTATTCTCCAAGCTTGATCTCCGTATGGGTTATCATCAGATTCGAATCCGTGAACAAGATATTCCCAAGACGGCTTTCAGGACAAGCTATGGTTCATATGAATACACTGTCATGTCTTTTGGCCTTGTCAACGCTCCTCCGACGTTCTCTCACATGATGAACTTCATCTTCAACACCTACACCAATGACTTCGTTTTGGTCTATCTCGACGACATTTTGGTTTTCTCCAAGAACAAGGAAGATCATGCCAAGCACTTGCGTTTGGTACTCGATAAGCTCAGGGAACATCGGTTCTACGCCAAGTTCTCCAAGTGCAAATTTTGGCTCGATGAGGTTCTTTATCTTGGTCATATCATCTCTGCCAAGGGCATTGCCGTGAATCCTGAGAAGGTGTCTGCAATTGTGAATTGGGAACCTCCTCAGAATGTGAAGCAACTCCGTAGTTTCCTCGGTCTCGCAAGCTATTGCCGAAGATTCGTTGAAAACTTTTCTAAGATCGTGAAGCCTCTCTCTAATCTTCTCCAGAAGCACGTCAAGTACGTTTGGTCTCCGGAGTTTGACATTGCTTTCAACACTTAGAAAGAAATTGATCAATGCTCCAGTTCTGACTCCGCCTGATGAATCCAAGCCGTACGAGGTATTTTGTGATGCCTCTCTCCAAGGTCTTGGCGCAGTTTTGATGCAAGAGAAGAAAGTTGTTGCTTATACCTCTTGCCAGTTGAAGCCTAATGAGAAGAACTACCCTACTCATGATCTGGAGTTGGCGGCAGTTGTGCATGCTCTTTTGACTTGGAGACATCTCTTATTGGGAAGAAAAGTGGACATTTTCACTGATCACAAGAGTCTCGAGTACATTTTCACTCAACCTAATCTCAACCTCAGGCAAACTCGATGGGTCGAAATGATTCAAGAGTATAATCCGAGTATCGAGTATACTCCAGGCAAGGCCAATGTGATTGCTGACGCATTGAGCAGAAAAGCTTATTGCAACAGTCTGATTCTTAAGCCTTATCAACCCGAGCTTTGTGAAGCTTTCCGAAAACTTAATCTGCAAGTTGTTCCTCAAGGTTTCCTTGCCAACCTTCAAGTATCTCCTAACCTTGGAAGACCAGATTCGCCAAGCCCAGCTTCTTGATGCTATGGTGAAAAAGGTGAAGATTGGGATTGTCAAGAGTCAACCCAAGTACAAGTGCTACCGCCTTGATGACAAGGATACTCTCTTCTTCGAGGATCGTATTGTTGTACCCAAAGGTGACCTCCGTAAAGTGATCTTGAACGAGGCTCACAATTCTCTCCTCTACATCCACCCTGGGAGCACGAAGATGTATCAGGACCTCAAGCAGGCTTATTGGTGGACTCGAATGAAGCGCGAGATTGCTCAATTCGTGAATGAATGTGATGTCTGCAGAAGAGTGAAGGCAGAACACCAAAGGCCAGCTGGTCTCCTCCAACCTCTTGCCATTCCAGAATGGAAGTTTGACCACATTGAAATGGACTTCGTGACTGGGTTTCCAAAGTCCAAGCGTGGCAATGATGCTATATTCGTTGTCATCGACAAACTCACTAAAGTGGCTCACTTTCTGCCTATCAAAGAGTCAATCACTGCAGCTCAATTAGTGGAACTCTATACCTCTTGTATTGTCTCTCTGCACGGTATTCCTCAAGTGATCTCTTCAGACCGTGGCAGCATCTTGACCTCCAAGTTTTGGGATTCTTTCCAGAAGGCCATGGGCACCAACATCCACTTCAGCACAGCTTTCCATCCTCAAACTAGCGTCAAGTCGAGCGTGTCAACCAGATTCTTGAAGATATGCTCAGGGCTTGTGTGATCTCCTTCGGCATGAAGTGGGAGGATTGTCTTCCTTATGCTGAATTCTCCTACAACAACAGTTTTCAAGCAAGTTCGGGCAAGGCCCCTTTTGAAATTCTGTATGGCAGGAAGTGCCGTACCCCTCTCAACTGGTCTGAAACCGGTGAACGTCAGCTTTTGGGTAATGACTTAATCACAGAGGCAGAAGAAATGTGCAAAGTCATTCGAGATAACCTCAAAGCAGCCCAATCCCGCCAGAAGAGCTACTATGACAGTAAGCACCGTGATTTGGCTTTCGAGATCGGAGATCATGTTTACCTCCGCGTCTCTCCTATGAAAGGTACTCGTCGCTTCGGTATCAAATGGAAGCTTGCCCCAAGATACGTGGGACCTTTCAAGATTGTCAGCAAGAGAGGCGACCTCGCCTATCAACTCGAGCTTCCTTCAAACTTTGCAAATGTTCATGACGTGTTCCATGTCTCTCAGCTCTGAAAGTGCTTCAAGACTCCTGACCGCACCGTCAACTTCGAGGACATTGAGCTTCAAGAAGATCTCTCCTATCGTGAGCACCCAGTTGCTATTCTTGAAGAGACTGAACGCAAGACTCACAACAAGTCAATCAAATTTCTCAAAGTCAAGTGGTCACACCATTCCGACCGTGAAGCTACCTGGGAATGCGAGGATCACCTCCGTTTTGAGTACCCGGCGTTCTTTCAGTCCTAGATGTCGGGATGAGATCCTTTCGTAATGGTGGAGTGTTGTAACACCCCGGATGTAACTTTCCCAATTTGTACTCCAACTCTTGCCGTTTCCGGCGTTAAGTTATTTTATTTTTCTCGGGTTCAGGTCTTTGTCTCCGTGTGTTGTTGTCGTTGTCATGCATCTCATATCATGTCATCATGTGCATTGCATTTGCATACGTGTTCATCTCATGCATTCGAGCATTTTCCCCGTTGTCCGTTTTGCATTCCGGCGCTTCGTTCTCCTCCGGTGGTCATTTATAGCTTTCTTTCGTGTGTGGGGATTAAAAATTTCCGGATTGGATCGAGACTTGCCAAGCGGCCTTGGTTTACTACCGGTAGACCGCCTGTCAAGTTTCGTATCATTTGGACTTCGTTGATACTCCAACGGTTAACCGAGGGACCGAAAAGGCCTCGTGTGTGTTGCAGCCCAACACCCCTCCAATTTGGCCCAAAACCCACCTAAGCCTTCTCCATCATCTAGAGCGTTCGATCACGATTGCATGGCCGAAAACCGCACCTCATTTGGACTCTCCTAGCTCCCTTTATGCCTATAAATAGGTCTCTCCCCGAAAATCCGGATCCCCCTCATCTGAAACCCTAAAAATCGGATCTCGCCGCTGCCGGACACGTCCGGACGAAGCCGGACACGTCCGATCCGCCCGCCACTGACCAATCGCCGAGTGCCACCTGTCCCGCGCCCCACATCGCCATCCCGCGCGCCGCCTGGCCCGCCGGGGCCCGAGGCCGGCCCCCGCGGCCCGCCTCCCGCGCGCCGCCACCCGCGTCCTTCGCCCGGCCGGAGCGCGCCACCGCCACCGCCACCGCGCGCCATCGCCGGCGCCGCCGCATCCGGCCGCCGCGCCCTCAAGCCTCCGCCACTCCGGTCGCCGCCATCCTCGCCGCCTCCTCGTCTCCGGCCGCCGGCCACCACCGCCGCCTCGGTCCTCGCGCCGTCCCGCACCATCCTCGCCGCCTCCGGCCTACTCCGGCCACCGCGACGCCACTCCGGCCAGATCCCGGCGATCCTCGGTTTGCGTGCCGTCAAACCCTTGATCCGGAGGGTATAATTTTTCCTAAGTCTGCAGTTCAAGTGCCCATGTTCATCGTGCCGTAACTTTGCAACCGTAGCTCCGTTTTGGCATATCAAAATGTTCATCTCAGAGAGTACATCATTTCATTCCATTGCATCATTTTCATTTGAGTTCATCTTGATGCCCGAAATGCTGTTAGAAGAGGGCTACTTGAGATAATTGTCACATCTGCTACTCCATTTAGCTATTTGTCATTTTTGCCATGATTATTGTGTGCATGTTATGCCCATGAGTTCTACATATGTTTTGTTAAGGGTTTTTCCATCTTTCCATAGGTGCAACCCATGTATTTTTGTGATGTGTGTGGTGACTAGCAC